>NC_056730.1:835299151-835377206 GCF_019279795.1 Protopterus annectens | reverse complement strand
TACATTTTACCCGGACAGGGTGTCCCTCAGGACCAATCCTTCCTTTATGCCTAAGGTGGTATCCAGTGTGGCTCTTAATCAAACAATTCACCTGCCAACATTTTACCCAAATCCGCAGAATAAGGGGGAGCGGATTCTGCATTCATTGGATGTACACAGACAACTAAACAGGACCAGATCTCTAAGAAAGTCTGAGCAACTACGGTGGCATTTGCTTCAGGATCAGAGGGGAAGGCTATATCAAAGCAGACTATTTCTAAGTGGATAAGCCACTGCATTCATTTCTGCTACTTGCACCACGGTAAACCTGTGCCCAAGGGGATCAGGTCACATTCCACCAGGGCTGCCTCTACCTCAGCAGCCTTTCTCAGAGGAGTTGCAACCAAAGACATTCTAGAAGCTGCTACTTGGAGCTCTGTTCATAGCTTCACAAAGCATTATCATTTGCCTCTTTTCTCCAAATCCAGGACAGGCTTTGCTACTGCAGTTCTGCAGGACCTTTTAGCCGCTCCTAAAGCTATTAGGTTCCATCCTCCCATCCATAGCTTTGGGATTCTACCCAAATGTAATGACTGCAACAGTGAAACACGAAGAACATAGTACAGTTGTGTACATTTACCATAAATGTAGATGTTCGAGTGTATTCATTGTTGCAGTCCGGGTTACCCACCCACCATCCCCCTTTTCTATAACTTCTCTTTCCTTCACTATATTCTAAAGCCTTTGTGGTGTATTTGCTTTTAGATGAAGGTAAGGTTTATGTTGCTAAAAGTGCATTTACTTATTTTGCTGTTTATTTATATATGTATTTATATATATATATATATATATATATATATATATGTGTTTGCTCCCCATTTGGGGGGCACCTGACATCTGGGGTAAGAAAAATTGAATAAAATGGCATCGGCTGCATGTTTTATACCCCTGACGACCTGACGTCATGGAAGAGGAGACAGCAACCAACGCAGGACCCAAGACTTTGTTATTCAGGCCAACTGAGTGCAACCTGCCAGCAGATTACCCAAATGTAATAACTGCAACAGTGAATACACTAAAACATCTACATTTATGGTAAGTGTACACAACTGTACTTTACAAACACTGGGGAAGGAATTGCGGGATGCTCCTTCTGTATCCAGCTCTTAGGAATTTCATCCCCAGGCAAGTGACCATCTTTCAAGCCACTTTTTTCTTGGCGGTCTCCTACAAAAAAATAAATAAATAAATAAATAAATAAAACTACAGACATTTCTCCTAAAGCAGATAATGAATATTTCCTGGGCTTTTGTGTTTATTTGGAGCTTTTGAGTCCTTAAAGGCTGAATCATCCCCAAATTCTTCTCTCTCAGATACTAATGCCCAGTCTGGGTGACAGGAATTTGTATTGGACTGTGTTTCTCAGGTTCACACTCTACAGAATGGGGAATCTGACTATGAGGAGAATTATTCTTAAGATCCCAACTGAAGAATTGTCTTTTTCTGATACTATTGCCAGAATGAAGGAATTGCTTCACTGAGAAGGAAAATAAATTCCAGAATCTCAACCAGAGATTATGATTTGTTAAAGGTGGATTTTCTCTATCCTCCTGTGTTGCCAACCATAGAAGATGCTTTCTTTATAGCCAGCTGTTTAGCTAGCAGCCAGCCACCTGCTCACAGAAAGTCTTAAAATATTTAAGGTTCCTTAGACGGGCAGATTCCTTTTTTATAACCCCAGGTCATATCCTGCAGTGATTTTTCTGTCAAAGTCTGCTTCTGCCAAGCTCCTTTTGGCAGTTAACTCTATCCCTTCTGACAAACTGGAGCAAACATTTGATAAGTCTGGGAAGAAAGTTTATAGTTCCTCCACCCTTGCTTTCAGAATATTAAATTGTCAGGCTGACATGTCTAAATTTTTGCTGGCTTCTTTTGACAGTATTATTCTAATAATTACTGACCACCCTTAAAATCTAAAGCATCTTTGAATTATGTTGTTCCTTCTGTCCCTCCAGTAAGCATATATTCTTTAAAATGTGCTTATGGCACTGCTGAAAGTGTGTCTAGAGTGCCTGCCACTGGCTCTTTGATGAGATTTCCCTTGCTGCACTCCCAGAATTTACCAGTGAATGTCAAAACTGGTATCCTGAATGCTTCCCTGGATCAAGAGTTGTTTGATGAAAAGGGAAAAGTTAATTCATAGGGTAACCCAGAATCTGATGTTGTCCTTTTCATTCTTCCTCACCACTGGGTATAGGATCCGATCCTTTGATCTGGTTCAGTTGCATTGTTCAAGATCAATGCCTCATGCTCTTCCCTTTACCCATAACCCTCTAGGGCATCCCCAACTCCCCAGATCTTATTTGCCACTATTCTAGTCAGACAGAAGATCCAGCCTCTCATTATAGAATCTAAAAACTAAGTGCCTTTTTCACCTTTTTGGTGAATTTTTGTAATTCTATCTAGATAACTTTTTTGCTCCCCCCTTTTCCGGGACTTGCATTTTCGTTATTACAGTGTTTGTGCTCATATTAGTTGTCATTTATTAGGCCTTAGTTTTATAGTTGTTATAGGTAGAATTTAGTAACTGTAGCTAGAATTTAAGAGTTTTAAAAAAAATTTGAAGTTGAACTTTAAGCTTAATTTTTTGCTGGCGACAGGGGCAAGTGTTTTTAGTTGCAGTTCCCTATCTGTACATGTGTGTTTTAGTTTTTCTTTCAAGACTTTCTCCTTGCAAGATTTAGTGTTTCTTAATAGCTACGTTAGAATTTGTCATTTTTAAGGGTTACACAGTTTGTTTCGAGTGAATTTATAACTAGACTTTTATCACTTAGGAATATGTCGGACAAGCCATAAAAACCTACTGGATTCAAAAAGTGCACTTCTTATGAGCATAGGATTCCAAACTCTGATGCCTACAAGAAGTGCATATAATGTTTGGGAGCTGCCATTTGGACACTCCTTGTACCCATCTGTAGCACCTTCAATCCGAGAGCCCTGTTGGATCGAAGGAATAAGTGAATACTTACAGGATTGTTGCCTGTTTGGTCTTAAACCCCACCCAAACAGGTGGTCTCAGAGCCAAGAAAGAGACATCAGCAGTCTCTTTCTTCCTTCTCAGAGCCATCATCAAAGCAGAGGAAGGTTTCAACTCATACTGCAGTTCAGCCAGCCTCAGATCTAGCCTTCTCCTCGGATCTGATGGTTTCAGCTCCTAGCACTAGCTCTCCTATCCAACCTGTCTCTGCTCTGGATCCTAAGACCTTGGATCTGACAGGTAGAGGTCGTTCACTGGATTAGACTTTACAGGTAGTGTCTCCAACAAAGATTTTCCAGACGCCCACCAAGCCTTTAAGACCGCCCTTCTAAACCTCTTCTAGGTCTTCCAGCAGCCACTCCAATTTATATTTAGATGAGGATCATTCCAGCTCTGTCTCCTACAGGATATGTGAGCTCCCCTTTAAACAGTCATTATCTCCTCCGATCCAACCATAAGCTTTGGAACTCAAGGATCCTAGATCCCCAAGAAGTACATTGCCAGATCTAAGGAATTCTCTTCATTCAGATCTGACAGTCACCCTGACCAGATGTTCTTCGTGTTTCACTGTTGCAGTCATTACATTTGGGTTATCCTGCTGGCAGGTTGCCCTCAGTCGGCCTGAATTCCAAAGTCTTGGGTCCTGCATCGGTTGCTGTCGCCTCTTCCCTCACGTCAGGTTGTCAGGGGTATAAAGGATGCAGCCGGCGCCATTTTATTCAGTCTTTCTTGCCGCGCGGTGCCCGAAGCAGAAGCAGTTCGCAAGTGCCAGTCGGCCGACTCCTGAGATTTTCGTGTTCGAGTTTCAGATCCAAAGTCTTCATTAAAAGCTAAGTACCCCATTGAGGAAACTTTTTTCTTGCTCCAGACCGATGTCAGAAAACGTTAATAATTGCATTTCTTGTGCAAAGCAAATACCTCATAAGGACTTTCATTCTTACTGTATTCCTTGCCTAGGCCCTGACCACAACGTTGCTAGTTGTCGGTTTTGTGCTAGATTTAACCAACGCACTATTAAGCGTCGGTACGATTTTGCATTAAGCTATTTTGGGCAAAGATTTAATTATACAATGTCGTCGGATAGCCATCCGACTACCGGAGTTCACAAAAAACGCAAAGAAAAAGATAGGCAACCGAGGTCCAAAACCGACGACTTAGCTTCTCTTAAGCAAGTCGCTTGTTCTCAGTGAGGCGCTTTCGCAGCCCCTGATGCCCGCTACTTTAGAGTCGCAGGCCACTACCGACTCCCACTTGGAGTCAGCCAGGCCGCAGGAAACTCAAGGTATTGGAGCCTCGGAGATTATTCCCTCAGATGGGTCTGGAGCCGCTGAGCAGGCATCGGCTTCTGAGGGTGTATTCAGACCTAAGCAATTATATATTAAACCGACTTCAAAGACAAAGACTAAAACACCTTTAAAGACAAAGAAGCAAGTTCACCAGCCACAAGGACAGGCCTCCATGCCCAAAAAACAGATGCTCAAAATGGCCGAAGACTTAATTACCTTGATCAGGGGTTCCCATCCCCCTCCTGATAAGAGGCCTAGGCAAGAGACAGACAATGAATCTTCAGATCAGGTTTCCATTTCTTCTGATTCCACTTCTGATCAGGAATATTCTCTTCCCCCCTATGAGGATTCTGATGCTGAAGAATCAATTCCTTCAGCTTCTCCTCCTGAAGACTACTCTTTTAGGGAAACCTCGCATACCATGAGGGAGCACTTCCACTGGGAGAGCCAAGATTTTTCAGAATGTAGGAAAAGGCTCCGAGACTTTCTTTTACTTCCTCAACACAGGCCTCTAGCTAGTCCACCTGTGTTGGACATTGTAGATGTGTTCTCGGAGTCCAGTCTGACCCCTGACTCTTTACCTCCAGCTCCTGTAAAGCCGAACAGATACTACAGGGTCCCTGACTCTCATAAATTCCTTTTCAAAAACCCTTCTGCAGACCCAGAAACTATTTCTCAGGGTCCAAAAGGGGTCAAGGCTTCTACTGAAAAAAAAAACCCTAGCCCCTCTGATAGGGATTCTAGGGCTCTGGATAGATGGGGAAAAAAGATTTACACATCTGCTGCTTTGGCTATAAGGGCCTTAAATTGCCAGTTTCATATGCTCAAATATCAGCAATATATCATGACACTGCTTAAACAGAAAATGATGGCAAATTCTGAATGTGCAGAAAACAAAGAAATACAAGATTTATTGCATGCAGCTGAACAAGTTGGAAAGCATACTTTGCAATGTGGTTTTGATTCTCTGGGGGCCTCCTGCAGGGCCGCTGTTACGGGTTCTGTCATTAGGAGGCATGCTTGGTTGAAAGAACAAAATCTGCCTGACCATGTTAAAGCAAAATTATTAGATGCTCCTTTACAACATGATACCTTGTTTGGTGTTAAGGCAGAAGAGGTGTTAAAGAAAATGGAAGACAAAGCTAAATCTATGCAAACGGTCAAGGATTTCTTACAGGTACAGCCACCTAGATTTAGCAGACACTGGCCTACAAAGAATTGGTCCTTTCCAGTCTCAGACCTCAAAGGGGCAGATCCAGATGCCCTAGAGGCAGATCACAGACGCAAGGATCCTACAGGTCTAAGCAGTGGAGTGCCTCTTCCTCCAAAGGTAGAGAGGACAAATCACAATCATACAGGAAACAGTCCCAATGACTTCCCCCTGCCTGCAACAAGCACTTATCTTCTGGCAACATCCTTAGGGGGAAAACTAGCACTTTTTTCTAAAAATTGGCACATTATAACCCAGGACAAATGGGTTCTAGACATAGTGTCTCAAGGCTACAAGTTTCATTTCCATACCCTACCAAGGTCAAACGGTTGGCCAGACCTGCCAAAAAATCAATGGGCAGAGGCTCAAAAACAAGTCGCAGCTCTCATGGACATGAGGGCTATTCAACAAGTGCCTCAGCAAGAGCAGAGACAAGGATTTTACTCAAGACTGTTCTTGGTACCGAGAAAGGACCAAGCATGGAGACCAATACTGGACCTATCTATTCTAAACACTTTGCTGCATATACCAAAATTCAAGATGTTGACCTTACAGCAGCTTCTGCCCATGCTGGGCAGCAAGGTAAGGCTCGTGACTTTAGACCTAAAAGAGGCATACCTGCATGTCCCAATCAGACAAACATGCAGAAGATTCCTCAGATTCAAGGCTGGCTCAAAGCATTACCAATTCTCTGCACTGCCCTTTGGCTTATCTACTGCGCCCAGGGTCTTCATAAAGTGTCTGGCACCAGTAATTGCATTCTGCAGACAAAGAGGAATACAAATATATCCTTACTTGGACGACTGCCTCATACAAGCAGAGAACAAGGACATTCTACTACAGCATCTGACATTTGTGATAAGACTTTTAACATGCCTAGGGTACGCAGTCAACAAAAAGAAATCAAAACTAGTACCCTCTCAAGAGATGATATTCCTGGGTGCAAGCTTAAATACAACTGCCCAGGTGGCTTATCTCACTCCAGACAAACAAAGGCAACTAACTACCTATTTCAAGGAAATGGCAGCAAAGGCCCGGTTATCTGCAAGAAAAATAATGCAGGCTTTGGGCTTCATGGCATCCTGCATCTTACTAATTCCATATGCAAGACTGCATATGAGGAAAATTCAATGGTACCTAAAAAGTGTTTGGACGCAACATTGCCACAGTCTGGGAACAATGAATCTGAAGTAGGGACTTCATTTGTCTGCAACCTTTGGGTCTTGGCTCCGACTTCGGATCCGAGCCGGCAACTTATTTTACAGCTTATGGATCCAAGCTCCTAGCTCCTCCCCTTACCCATAATCCCCTGCCAACCCTGATTGACCTCAGATCTAGTTTGCCACTCTTAGAAGAGACAGCTGGATTTTAGAGCTCCTTGCGACTTACCAGATAAGTCTTCAAAAACTTGTCAAAATAGAAAATTGTTTGATTTAATTAAACAGTGTGTGTGTTTAGGATCCCTTTTCGTTAATTTTATTAATTTTTAGTGTAATTCCTCCCCTCGCTGGTTCGTAGAGTGTGTGTGTGTTGCTTGTGTTTTTGGGGCCTGGTGTGTTTGTGTAGTTACTTTATTTTTTTTCTAATGTCGGCGGCCCCAAAACCCATTTTTTCCAAGTGCACCGAGTGTGGCCATAAGCTTTCACCGGTGGATGGCCACACTCGGTGTGTTCAGTGCCTTGGGGTTGAACACCTGTCCTCTGGGTGTTCCATTTGCGCAGCGTTCAACCCCAGGGCACTGAAAGAGTGGAGCTCGAAGCTGGTTCTGGCGGGACTTTGCCCCGGATCCGGCTTCGGCCTCCGGTACTCCCGTGGCTCCTCCTCAGCCCTTGGTGGTAGCCACTCCTGCCCCCCTTCCCCCGGCCGGGACTCAAACTCCCACTAAGACGCCGGAGGAAAGGGAGGCCCGGAGGGAGAAGCACAAGCGGCGGGCCGAGGCCTCCGCTTCGGCCCCCCCAGCTAAGCGGGCTTCTCCCTCCACGACTTCCAGGTCCCCTCCTCCTCGGATCCGATCCCCTTGCTTTTCCCCAGGACCCAAGGAGGAGGAGACCCGATCTCCGTCGAGGTCATCAAGGCGGCATTCCCGGCCCGCCTCGGTGGCCTTGTCGAGATCTACTTATAGCCTTTCTGATGCAGACTTGGACCGGATGATGAGAAGGTTCATCCAGGCCCAGCTGCAGATGGGAGTGCTCTTGCTCCCCCCCCCCCCTCGATGGGGAGCTCAACACCTTTTTTTGCCCTGATAGCTCCTTCTCCGACCCGCTTCCCGGGTTCGGAGCGCTCGGAGCCGGGCAGCGTTGGAGCCGGTGGTGGGTCAGCGCCGACAGTACTGAGTACTTCGGATCCGACCCTGTCGGGTCCTTCATCGGATCCGACCTCTCGGAGCCGTGGGCCAAGCTTCGGATCCGAGGGATTCAGTGTGCCTTCGGCTCCATCCAGGTCAGAGCACACGGGTCCTTCGGATCCGATGCCCTCGGTGCCGGTTCCGATCCCTTCATTGGATCCAAGTGGGAGCCGGCTTTCGGACCCCAGGAAGAGTGGCTCCCCCTCGGCCTTCGATGCAGTGGAGAGGGCTCTGTTGAGAGCATCCGGACCCCCGGTCCTTGCATCGGCTCCACTCTGCACTCCCTCTCTGCTGGGTCAGGCTTCCATCACCCGGCCACAGGGACAGCCTGCTTCGATGTCCCAGGTTGTTCCACTGGAACAGGATACTGCTGGTGAGACCTCCTCGGACAGTCCCCCCGAGGAAGTGCCTCGCAAGCATGTGTAAGAGGAGACACGTGGACTCCCCCGAGTCCTTAACAGAGGACACGGACTTGGATGAAGGGGAAGGCTCCCTAAGGTCACCCCCCCGAGGATGTCTCCTTTGGAGACATCATGGAAATGCTCAGGATCAGGGGGGGGTCTGCCCCCAAGGCTTCCTCCGACGAGTCCGTGTTCCTGGAGGCATTCGAAGCAGGCCCGTCTACCTCTTGGGTGTCCCCTCCGGCCGACCCTCTGGTGGACCTTATCACCACCAGGGCGTGGAAGGAGCCGGACACTGTGGAGCCAGTCCCCAAACACCTGGATAGAATTTTGAGTCCCTCTGCAGACCGGTCCCATTGGAGCAAGGGTCCCCCCATAGATGCCATGTTGATGGCAGCAGCCACCAAGAGGGAATTAGCTCAGGAGAGCCCCTCGGTCCATCCACCGAGCAAGGAGTCCTGCTCGATGGATCGCCTCAGGAAGCGGGTTTTTAGTTCAGCGACCTTCTCAGTAAGGTCCCTGAACTACATGGCACATGTCATCAGGATGCAGCGAGATCTTATCAAAGAATATGCTGCTTCCCCCCCAGAGTCCATGTCGGGGGAGGACAAGCAGTTGTACTCCACTCGTATGGCCACTCTAAGATCTGTTTCAAATACCTCTATGCGGCTTTTGTCCCACGCCACAGAGGGAGCCGCTAGAGCCAGCGGAGCAGGTCTAGTCATGAGACGTCAGGCCTGGCTCCGACATTGTGACTTTGTGGAGCCCTTTAAGGAGTCCTATGCGAATGCCCCCTTTGATGGTTCTGCCTTGTTTGGCAAGACCGTTCGCGAGACACTTGTCCAGAGCGAAAAGGACGGGAAGACGTCTGCCGTCGGAGTCCGTTTCTCTGCTCCCCAGAAGTCCTCCAAGAACCAAAAGGGACAGAAGATGTGGTTCCGGAAATCGCAACATTCCCATCCTGCTCCGGACAACCAGTCCTTCCGTGGCAGAGGAGGACAGGGAGGATGCCGCCCTAGAGGCAAAGGGGCCCCGAGAAATTTTGGGTGCAGAGAAACCTTCTCTGATCGGCCCACACAGCAGCCCTGAGGGGTTGCCCGACTGCTCCACTCTGGAGGCAGTCGGGGGCGCTTTTCGAAGCACCTGGCGGCTTGGGAGTCCATTACGTCAGATTGCTGGGTGCTTCGTATCATATCCAGAGGTTACAAAATTCCACTGCACCATGTCCCCAGACTCAAAAACCTCCCCGATGTACCACCGGATCAGAGGGAGGCAGCAGCTGCAGAAATTCAGCAGCTGCTGGAAAAAAGAGCCATCCAGCCTGTCCCCCCAGATCAGCTCGGATTAGGGTTTTACTCCAGGTTCTTTCTGGTGCCAAAAAAGATGGGGGACTTGAGACCGATTCTCGACCTTTCATTCTTGAACCTGTCAGTAACCAAAAAAAAATTCTGGATGGTCACCCTTCAATCCATTCTCCCCCTCTTGCGGGAGAATGACTGGATGTGCTCAGTAGACCTCAAGGATGCGTACTACCACATTTTAATGGACAGACGATCCAGAAGGTTCCTCCGCTTCCGGCTGGGAGCCAGTCACTATCAGTTCAGGGTCCTTCCCTTTGGTCTCACCACAGCCCCCAGGGTGTTTACCAAAGTGTTAGCAGTGATAGCGGCCCACCTGAGACTCCAGGGAATGCAGGTCTTCCCGTACCTGAACGACTGGCTCCTGTCCGCCCCAACAAGGCATCTCCTCTGCACAGCCAGAAATTACTTTCTCCGGCTAGCTCCCCAACTAGGCATTACGATCAACATGGACAAATCCTCCCTTGCTCCAACACAAGTGATAGATTTCATAGGGACCAAACTAGATATGAGAAGTCTGCGAGCGTAGCTCACTTCGGAGCGACTTCAAAACCTGAGGCTTCATGTGCGGGCCATCCTCCAATCAAAAGCCCCACTGGCGGAATTGGTCCTGAGGGCGCTAGGCTCCATGGCAGCAGCAATATGTCTTCTTCCATGCGCTCGTCTGAATATGAGGGTGCTACAGTGGACCCTTTTAGTCCAATGGTCCTTTCAGTTTCTCCCCCTCAGTCACCCTATCTCACTCAGCAGGACTTGCAGGAGGGCCCTCTTATGGTGGCTGCAGTCCCCGGACCTCCATATGGGGCGACTCTTCTGCATGCCACCTCCCCTCGCCACGGTAACCACGGACGCCTCTCACCTCGGGTGGGGGGGCATTGCTTAGGCAGAACGGTCCAAGGCACGTGGAACGACACAGAGACCTCCTTGCATATCAACGTTCTGGAGATGAGGGCGGTGCTGTTGGCGTTGCAAGCACTTCAGAACCTTCTCCCCATAGGAACTATTGCGATACAGACGGACAACATGTCTGTTGTCTGGTAGATCAACAAACAGGAGGGAACCAGGTCCTACCCTCTCTGTCGAGAGGCCATGAGGGTGTGGGAATGGGCGATCTCCACCAACCACTTCCTTATCGCAACGCACATTCCGGGACAGTCCAACATTCTGGCGGACAAGCTCAGCCGCACTATTCTTTCCCCTTACGAGTGGTCTCTCAATTCCCAGGTAGCAAAGCGGATTTTTGCCGAATGGGGGCAACCCTGCTGCGATCTTTTTGCCACTCCCTCAAACACGAAATGCTCCAGCTTCTTCACTCTGATTCCCCCCCTCGGGGAAACCCCGAGAGATGCTCTAGTGCATGCTTGGCCTCCCTGTCTACTTTATGCCTATCCTCCTCTACCCCTGATGCTGAAACTTATACAGAAAGCCTCTCAGTTGGGGAGCAGAATGATCCTCATTGCCCCATTCTGGCCTCGTCAAACTTGGTTCCCTTACCTATGGTCTCATCTGGTGAATCCTCCCTGGATTCTGGATCCCATTCCGGATCTAATATCCCATCCCTTAGATCTACCAACCCCGAATCTGGACAACCTGAAGCTGACAGCTTGGCTGCTCCAGTTCCACTCTTAGTCAGGACTCCCAGCATCTCTTCTCCAGTTAAAGCCATCTTGGTGGCAGCACATAAACCTTCCACTAGAAAAGTCTATCGCAGTAAATGGAAGCGTTTTTCCATCTGGGCGGAACACCATAACATAGATCCCTTCACGGCTTCGTTGCCGTCCGTCTTGGATTTCCTCACCGGACTTTTTCAACGGGGAGCTAGCTGTTCTACGGTCAAGGTTCAGTTGGCAGCCATTTCTCATTACCATGTGGGACACGAGACAGGTTCCTTGATGACTGCAAAGTTATGTAAAACCTTCCTCAAGGGTACTTTCCTACTCAGGCCTCCTGTCAAGGAAGCTGTACCCCCTTGGGATCTATCACTAGTCCTTCAAGCCTTGACTGCCCCTCCCTTTGAACCAGCTGCCTCGGCCAAACTTAAATACCTTTCCTGGAAAACAGAGTTCCTTGTCGCCATCACTTCAGCGAAAAGAGTTTCAGAACTTCAGGCCCTTTGTGCGAAACCTCCCTACTTGGTTTTTCATCAGGATAGACTACCTCAGGACCAATCCCTCCTTTCTTCCTAAGGTGGCCTCAGAAACCAATATCAATCAGTCCATTAACCTGCCAGTTTTCTTCCCTAAGTACCAGAATAAAGGAGAATACAAGCTGCATTCCTTAGACGTGCACAGACAACTGCGCTTCTACATTCATAGGACTGCTGGTCACAGACAATCTGATCAGTTGTTCATTTCCTTTGCCAAATTCAATTTGGGTAAAGCTATTTCTAAGGTCACCTTATCACGATGGATTTCACAGTGTATTCTTCTGGCCTATGAAACTTCGGGGAGGCCTGCACCTCAGGGAGTACGGGCGCATTCTACTCGCTCCATATCTACTTCTGCTGCCTTTAGATCTAGAGTATCTTTGGATGATATTTGCTCTGCAGCCACTTGGGCCTCATCTCATACATTTATCAACCATTATAAGCTGGATGTTATTTCCAGAGGGAGAGCATCCTTTGGCTCCGCAGTGCTCCAGAACATCCTTCCATGATGGCCGCCCAGGATTCAGGTAGCTGGGGACTCTGTCCCAAAGGTTGCTGACAAATGGTCCCTACTTCAGATTAAGAAGTTATGTACTCACCATAACGTTCCATCTGAGTAGGTGACTTCATTTGTCTGCAACTATCCCCCCTCCTTTCCCCTGGCCTTCAGAAGTCAATTCTTGAATGTGCTTTCTTGGTCCCTTTCGGGACACTTTTGGTCTGAAATTTGGTATAAGGGCAAACTTGATCTGAGGTCAATCAGGGTTGGCAGGGGATTATGGGTAAGGGGAGGAGCTAGGAGCTCGGATCCATAAGCTGTAAAATAAGTTGCCGGCTCAGATCCAAAGTCGGATCCAAGACCCAAAGGTTGCAGACAAATGAAGTCACCTACTCAGATGGAACGTTATGGTGAGTACATAACTTCTTATTACTCCAATTCCCTGCCTGCAACAGGAGTTTCGATGGTGGGTAAAGGCTTGTCACCAAAACAAGGGACAGCCATTCTCACTACCCCCAGCCAGGCAGAGCCTAATGACGGATGCATCAGATTATGCCTGGGGAGCACACATGGCAGGAAGAGGCATTCAGGGCACCTGGTCCACAAACCAAAAGCATCTGCATATCAATCAAAAAGAGATGCTAGCTGTTCAAAATGCCCTGACAGCCTTCAATGACCTACTTCATCTGGGACAGCTACTGATAAAGACAGACAACACCATGGTCATGTGGTACATAAACAAGCAGGGGGGCACTCATTCTTATCCCCTGTGCAAACTAGCCATGGCTTTATGGGACACAGCATTGACTTACCAAGTTCATCTGCAGGCAAAATTCCTGCCAGAAAAGGAAAACACTCTGGCAGACAAACTAAGCAGAAACCTCATGGATCCCCATGAGTGGCACCTGTATCCACAAGTCTTCAATATGATAACAAAGAAATGGGGACACCCGGACATTGATCTATTTGCCTCCTCTCAAAACAATCAACTAAAAAGATTCTGCATAAGGACTTATCACAGACAAGCTTGGAAAGTGGACGCCTTATCTTTCAACTGGACAAACCTATCAGTATATGCCTTTCCTACACTACATCTCCTCCCCAAGGTACTCCTAAAGGTTCATAGGTTAGTATTAGGCTAACTACCCTTGCGAGCCATTTTAAGCGTAGCCAATTATCCCTTGTGAGACTCAAACCCTGCACCTTGTGTTTGTAAGGCAAACACCTTAACCATTACGCCACCCTCCCAACCCCTAGGTTCATAGGTCAGTATTAGGCTAACCACCCTTGCGAGCTATTTTAAGCCTAGCCGATTATCCCTTGTGAGACGGGTCAGGCAGGAGAAACCAAAAATGATTCTGATTGCCCCAGACTGGCCACGTAAGTACTGGTATCCGATCTTAAGGAACTTGTCCCAATGCCCAGCCTGGACCTTATCTCAAATACCTCATCTACTGTCCCAGCAAAACAATCAGATTCTGCACAGCCAACTCACGACCCTAAACTTGGCAGCATGGCGGATAATGTAGCCATACAAACCACACCTCTCAGTAAAGCTGTGATGGATGTCATTTTAGAAGCCAGAAGGCCTAGTACTAGAAAATGCTATGCTGGGAAATGGAAGAGATTTTGCGCTTGGAACCAAGCTCAAGGAACTGATACAGCTGTCCCAAATATTCCTCAGATTTTGCAATACTTAACTGAGATGCTGGACAAAGGCCTAACTTTCTCATCAATTAAAATCCATGCCTCTGCCATTTTGGCTCATTACAATACGGAGCCACCACTCTTTTCTCATCCTTTATTAAGGCAGTACCTCAGAGGAGCCAAAAACTTAAGGCCTCCAAGGAGAATGCCAATACCTGCATGGGACCTCAATTATGTCTTGGAAAAACTCACCTTACCTCCTTTTGAGCCAGCTGCTACTGCAGATATAAAAGTCTTATCTTGGAAAACTGGTCTGCTCCTAGCAATAACTTCTGCAAGACAAGTTTCAGAGCTACAGGCTCTCATGGCCATGGAACCCTTTATCATTTTTTATCCAGACAGGGTCTCTCTGAGAACAAACCCTACATTTATGCCTAAGGTGGTATCCAGTGTAGCCCTTAACCAAACTATTCATTTGCCAACCTTTTATCCAAATCCACAGAACAAGTGGGAGAAAATTCTGCATTCTTTGGACGTACACAGACAACTTAGATTCTACTTAGACAAAACTAAAGTTTTCAGAAAGACAGAACAATTACTAGTGGCATTTGCCACAGCATCACAAGGAAAAGCTATCTCCAAGCAGACTATTTCAAAGTGGATAGGTCACTGCATTAGTTTCTGCTACTCACAGCATGGCAAATCAGTGCCTAAGGTCATTAGGCCACATTCAACCAGAGCTGCAGCCACTTCTGCAGCATTTCTCAGGGGAGTACCAACCAAAGACATTTTAGAGGCTGCCACTTGGAGTTCAGTGCATACCTTTACAAAACATTACAATCTGCCTCTTTACTCTAAATCCAGGGCAGGCTTTGCCACTGCAGTTCTGCAGGGCCTCATAGCCGCTCCTAATGCTATTTAGCTCCATCCCCAGAACCATAGCTTTGGGACTCAACCCAAATGTAATGACTGCAACAGTGAAACACGAAGAACATAGTACAGTTGCGTACACTTACCATAAATGTAGATGTTCGAGTGTATTCACTGTTGCAGTCCAGGTTACCCACCCGCCATCCCCCTTATTTTTGCTGGAACTTATCTTTACTTCTCTAATCTATACAATCTAGGTGGTATATTTGCTTATAGATGAAGGTAAAGCTTATTTCTGGTGCATGTATGTTTTATTTACATAAATTTAGCCTACCCTTTTGGGAGCACCTGACATCTGGGGCAAGAAAAACTGAATAAAATGGCGTCGGCTGCATCTTTTATACCCCTGACGACCTGACGTCAGGAAAGAGGCGACAGCAACTGACGCAGGACCCAAGACTTTGGAATTCAGGCCGACTGAGGGCAACCTGCCAGCAGGATAACCCAAATGTAATGACTGCAACAGTGAATACACTCTAACATATACATTTATGGTAAGTGTACACAACTGTACTTTCTTTTCATTTGTCCTCTGATCAGAATGGGTCTCATATCCAAGAGGTCTTTGCTGGGTCCGAGGGGCAGGGTTCGGTTCAGGTTTGTTCAGATCCTCCCTACCCCTGGATGCCTCAGCCCTAGACAGCTTGGGACTGATTCTCTTTAGGTGGCACAGATCCGGGGCTGGCCCCAACTTCCTTTCCTCTGCTGCTTCGGCTCTGAGAGGGGGAGGAGAGGTTTCTTTAGCTCTGTCAGCCTTCTGGATTGTAGAAAGGGTTTTCTCTACAGCTGAAGAACCATCCTCATCTCCTGTATCCTACCCCTCAGCCATCATCCACTTTGAACTCTGAGCCCATATTTTCTGCTCCTTTGGGTCAGCCAGTTCCAGTAGGTCTCCATTCTCACCCCCCACAGGGACTCCCATCCTTTTCCGATACCTTCCCGGACCACCCCACTGACAAAGTCCCTCAGAAAAGGACATGTATAAGGAGGCACATAGACTCCTTCATGGAGGACACAGATTTTGATAAAGGTGAAGAATCCATCCAATCATGACCTGACAATGTTTCCTTTGGGGACATCTTGGAAATTCTTAGGCAAAGAGGTGGATGGTACTCCCAAAATACTTTTCCTGAAGAGGATGCGTTTCTGGAGGCCTTTGTGGCTGGTCCATCTACATCTTGGGTGTCTTCTCCACCCCGGCAGATGAGCTTATTGACCTTGTCTCCTGTCAGCCTGATAGGAGCCACATAGTGTTTAACTGGTACCCCAATGTTTCTGTCCCTGCCTGCAGACCAACAGTTTTGGAGCAAAGGAGTTGTAGTGGATGCCATGGTTGCAGCAGCAGCTATAAAAAAGGAGCTAGCACAACAGAGCTCCATTGTCTATGCACTGAACAGGAAGCCCAGAGTGATGGACATATTCGGGAAGTGCGTTTATGCTTCAGCTGCTTTTGCACTGAGGTCATTTAACTTCTATTCTTGACCCATTTCACACATTTGTAGAGATTATTCAAAGAACTTTCAAACTCTCTTGCCGAGTCCATGTCAGCGGAGGGTCTTAAAGTTTCTGCTCAACTGGACACGCTCTCTTCTGTAGCTAATTCATCAATGAGGCTTATTTCTAATGCAGTGGAAGGTACCACTGGAGCAGCCAGCTCGGGCATAGCCATACGGTGTCATGCCTGGATGAAGCTCTGCAATTTTGTGGAACCCTTTAAGATGCCTTTCATTAATGCCCCCTTCGATGGCATCTCCTTATTTGGGCCATCAGTAAAGGAAGCACTTACCTGCAGTGAGCATGAAGGAAAGACCCTGTCTACTGTTGGAGTCAAGTTTTCTACCCCTCAGTATTCCTTCTTCTGGAATCAATGAGGTGGTAAGAAAATGTGCTTCCATAAATCTTAGGGACCTTTCCAGGACTCATGGAGTGATTCTTTTTCCAGAGGCAGAGGAGGAGGTTTCAATGGCAGATGTCACCCTAGAGGCAGAGGGAGTCTGCAGAGCGATGGCTTTAGGGATTTCTTTCCCAACAAGCCATATCAGTGTTCTTGAAGTGCTGCCTGACTGTTCTTCTCTGGAGACAGTTGGGGGATGTTTTTCTTTGCACCCAGAAACCTGGACAAATACTACAAGAAACAACTGGGTGCTAAGCATTATATCCAGCGGCTATTACATTCCCTTTTCCCTTCATCCTGCAGGTCCACACAGAAAATTCCACGATGTTTCACCCAGTCAGAGGGAATTAGCAGCTCTAGAAGTTCAAAAGCTGTTTCAAGCGTCATCTAAAAGATCCCAACCGAACAGATAGAATTTGGAACTTACTTCTGCTTCTTTTTGGTGCCAAAGAAAACAGGGGACCATAGACCAATCCTGGATTTAAGCAGTCTAAATCTATATGTAAAGAAGTCCAAGTTCAAAATGGTTGCAGTCCAGTCCATTCTGCCTCTTTTGCACAAGGACAGCTGGATGTGCTCCATAGATCTCCAGGATGCGTACTATCACAAAAAAATAGACAGGAGCTCCAGGAGATTTCTGTACTTCTGGATAGGAGCCAATCGCTATCGGTTCATAATGCTGCCTTTTGGGCTCACCACAACCCCCCCCCCATGTGTTCAGATGCATGGCATTTGCAGCTCACTTGAGGCTTAGGGGATTCCAAGTGATCTGATATTGTCAATCTTAATTAATTCCTTGACATGTGGGTCCGAAATCGGAAATGAATCGGCTGTACTACAACCTGGGAAGACCAAAAAACTCTCTAGCTTTATCCCTACCCAGAATGCTTCTCTCCATTTTACCTTGGATCTCGTTTGCTGCTTCCATTGTCAGACACATCGCCAAATCTCTTAAGGTAAGTACATTTATACTTTAAATTTCTGTCCTTATTTAGTGATTATAGTATCCTTTTCTCTCTATTAGTATTATATATTGCCTTAGCAAGTTCCTACTTTATAATTTTCTTTTTTGCTCCTCTTCTTTCTGCCCTTACACTTCAGTATAATCTTTGCTACCATAGTTGGTAGACTTTCTTAGAATTTTCTCTTTTCCAGTTAAAAACAAAAACATATGCCTGTGGTATTCTTTGTCTGCCATTGCTGCTAGCACTTTAATGTAATTTTCTCTCTATTTTCCAGTTTTTCTTGTGTGTTTGTTATCTCGCTTATAGGTATGTCTGATAAAGGAAAAGGCACTTCTGGCTTCAAGAAATGCGACAAGTGTGATACAAAAATGCCTAACACTGATGGTCATTCATTATGTGTCTATTACTTAGCCTCATTACATTTACAAGAAGACTGTTCAGTCTGTCCTGGATTTAGTCATCGAACCTTAGTAGAAAGAAAAAACAAATTACTTCTGAAAGACATGCTTAAGTCTTCTTTTCAGGAGATCTTATATCTGGTTCCAAATATAAAAAGGATCCTCCTCCCCCATCCTCCTCGTCATCAAGAACTGATAAGCAAATAAAGAGAAGTCACTTGGCACAGACTTACCCTTTGGCACCAGTGACTAAGAAACATAAAATTCAGTTTCAGAAAAGACTATGGAACTGAAAGTTTCTGCTCCAAGACCACACCTGCATCTTCAGCATCAGAGCAGACACTACAGAAAGTGGACAACACTTTTGTCCCATCTTTCATCCCGGCACTGACACCTACGGTTCCAGCAATAATTCTTGAAGAACCAGAATTGGCACTTCCTAGAACAGTCTCTTCTCCATCTATATATCCCTTTGCTGAACAAATGCCCAGCCCTTTTCTGGAGAGACCTAAATCTCCATCCACCCAGTCAGTTCGCTCCACCAACAGCCTTTCGGAATTGGATGTGCTGAGGCTAGTGGATCAACTTCTTGTAGCGAGAGGATTGGCTTCTATGTCCTCTGTTCCGACTGCCTCCAGTTGTGGAATTCCCTCCTCCATGACTCCACTGGATCTCCCTCCTCTGACCCCATTTGTGATTTTAGAGACTCAGGCTCCAATACCTCCAGCACCAACTGTCTCTGCCCCAGCTTCATCTTTTTCTCTGGGACTGACTACTAACCTGTGTTCTTTGGTTCTCTTCGAACCGGAGAACTCTCGGAGTGGGGACTTCGCTGTCAGCTCTGAAGAGCAGGTTTTGACTCCAATTATTTTCGGAGCCATACCAGCACCTCGGGAACTCAGCACACGTGAACTCCACTCTGGTTCAGCATTGGGGTGATCTCCTCGGAGCAGGGATCATGATTCTGAAGCAGTTATTCTTGGTTCTGGGCTCCCTTCCCTCTTCAGGGGGATCTGCCTTCCAGCTTTGTCCTCGGTGGGAACCCAGTCATCTGCTCCCCAGTTGGAGTTAATCCCTGACCCTTCCTCTCTCTCTGACTCTCAATCAGCCTCTGCATCAGGATAACAAGTGCCGAAACAGCAGGATACACCTGTTCCAGTTCTATCTTCTTCTGGTACTTCAGATTTTTCCACTGATGAAGTTCCTCAGAAGAGAAAGTGCAAGCGGAAGCACTTGGATTCCCCAGAAGAATCCGTCACTGAGGACATGGACTATGATGAACGGGAAGGTTCCCCTAGGTCATGCCCCGAAGATGTCTCCTTTGGAGACATTTTTGACATTGTTAAACAGAAGGGTGGCTGGAACTACCAGCATCCTTCTCCGGAGGAGTCCATGTACCTGCAAGCTTTCAGCTCTCACCCATCTACTTGTTGAGTAACTCTGCCTACTGATGACCTCATCAAGCTGATCACACAGTGGGAGTGGAAGGCTGTGGATTCCATAGAGCTGATCCCTAACAGGCCAGATAAAATTCTTTCAGCTCCTGAAGATTTTCACTTTTGGGCTAAAGGGTTAGCAGTAGATGCCTTGCTGATTGCAGCAGCCACAAAGAAAGAACTGTCTGAAGAGAGTTCCATTATCCGTTCCCAAAATTGAGAGTCAGGTGATGCATAGGTTCAGGAAGTGGTTATACGCTTCATTGACCTTTGCCTTAAGGTCTTCGCAAGACTCCAAAGGGATCTGATTAAGGAGTTGCCCAATACCCTTGCAGGAGCCGTATCTGAAGGAATCCAAGATAAGGTTGCTTCTCAGTTGGCCACCCTTCAGTCCATATTCAACTTTTCCATGTGGCTTATAGTGCATGCAGCTGATGGGATGACCAGAGCAGCAGTTTCTGGTGTACCCATAAGGGGATACGCCTGTATGAGCTTATGCAAATTTGCGGAGCCATACAAGTCTTCATTTGTCAGTGCATCTTTTGATGGATTGTCCCTTTTTGGCCCAAAAGTTTGAGAGATCTTGTCCAGGTGTGAGAAAGATGGGAAGACCCTTTCTGCAGTGGGCTTACATTTCTCTACTTCCCAGAGGTCCTTCTCTTGGAACCGCAGCAGTAGAAAAATGTGATTCCAAAAATCCCAAGGGCCTTTCCAGAACATGTTGTAGTACCTCCAACAGGGACAGAGGGGAGAGCTTTAATGAAAGAGGCTGCCCACGGACAGAGGTGGCCAGCAAAATCAGGGCTGCAGTGATTCTTTTGCTGCCAAACTCTACCAGTGCTCCTGAAAGAAGGCCTGATTGCCTGCCTCTGGAAGCAATCTAGGGATGATTATCCTTGTACCAGCATGCCTGGCTACAGATAACTACAGATGTTTGGGTGCAAAGGATTATCATCAGAGGAAACACCATTCTCTTTCACCCCCTTCCCAAGAAATTCAAAAGAATCCCTGATGTTCCACCCAGTCAGAGGGAACCAGCAGTTCAGGAAATCAAAAACTGCTAGAAAAAAGTCATCCAACAGGTTCCCCCAGACCAGAATGAGTCCAGAATTTACTCAAGATTTTTTTAGGGCCAGAGAAGACAGGGACTGGAGACCAATTTTGGATCTCAGTGTTTTGAGCAAATCTGTTCAACAAACAAAATTCCAGATGGTCACATTTCAGACCATTCTTCCCTTTTTAGCGAAAGACAATTGAATGTGCTCAGTAGATCTCCAGGATGCATATTACCACATTAGGATAGACAAGCACTCCATGAGATTTCTGTGCTTCCAGCTGGGAGCCAGTCACTACCAATTCAAAGCTCTGCACTTTGGCCTTACCACAGCCCCAGGGTGTTCAAATGCATGGCAGTGGTAGCATCTCACTTGAGACTACAGGGATGCTGAGTGTTTCTTTATTTGGACGACTGGCTCATCACCACTCCCACCAAGCAACTCTTAGAAAACGCAAGAGACTACATCCTTCAGACCTGTGCTTACCTCAGGATCACAATAAACCATGAGAAGTCTCAACTGGTCCTGACAAAAAATTTGGAATTTATAGGGGTAGATTTGAATACAAACACTTGCATAGCTTCTCTTCTCTTCCCCATCTTGAAAAGGTCAAATTTCAAGTCAGAAAAATATTAGCAAGACAGTAGCTGCACACTTGGTCCTGCAGGCCTTTGGTTCTATGGCAGCCACCATTACATTGACCAGTGTCGCATCATATTTTGGTAACCAACTATTGCAAAAAGGATCTTCTCTGGTGGACCCACTCCAAAGAGATTGCTGAAGAACAAGCTTTCATCCCACCTCAGCCCCAGCTTATAGTGACCACGGACACCTCCTAGATCAAGTGGGGGGGTATTATTTGTGCAAGACAGTCCAAGCCACTTGGTCATTCATAGAGGCCAACTTGTATATCAGTGTTCTAGAGATGAGAGCAGTGCTGTTAGCATTGCTGGCCTTTCAAATTGTTCTCCCACCAGAGACAATTGTGATCCAGACAGACAATATGTCAGTGGTTTGGTACATCAACAAACAGGGAGGAAATAAGTCTTACCCCCTTTGTCGAGAAGCGCTCAAAATCTGGCAGTGGGCGATCTCTTCCAACCACTTTCTAATAGCAACGCACATCCCGGGGACTTCCAGTGTGATAGCAGACAAGCTGAGGAGATGCATTCTCATGCCTCATGAGTGGTCTTTCAATCCGAAAGTGGCACAAATGATTTTTCACCGGTGGGGCAAACCTTGCTGTGACCTCTTTGCATTGTCCCTAAAGAACAAGTGCTGTAGCTACTTTGCCCTGATCCCCCCTTTGGGGGAGCACCTGAGAGATGCTGTCCTTCATCATTGGCCCTCGGGACATCCATACGCCTTTCCCCCATTTCTGTTAATCCCTCAGTTTTTGAAGAAAATAATCAGGTTGAAGAGCAACGTGATCCTCATTGTCCGCTTCTGGCCCCAACAGATTTGGTTCCCCTTCCTCTGGCCTCATCTGATTTAGCAACTGTGGACTCTGGACCTAGCTGCAGCTCTCCTATCCCATCTAGAGGGATTAGTTCATCTGAACCTTCAGAACTTAAAGCTCACAGTGTGGCCTCTCCACTTCCCTAGATTGCCAAGAGTAACATTATGTCTCCTCCAGTCTGTAAGATTATTTTGGCCTCTCTTAAAACTTTCACTAGAAAACTTTATTCCAGCAAATGGAAGAGATTTTCATGTTGGGCTCATGATAAAGACATTGATCCTTTCTCAGCTCCTATCACAAACATGTTAGAGTTTTTGACCTTGCTTTTTGAAGGAAGGGCTTCTGCCTCTACTATCAGATTTCAGCTAGCTTCTATTTCAGATTTTCACAGTGGTTTACAAGACACCTCATTAATGTCTCATAAACTCTGTAAGGCTTTTCTGAAAGGCCTGTGATGCTGAAGCCTCCTTATAAAGACCCATATGTCCCTTGGGATCTCAATTTAGTTCTTCAGACTTTAATATTACACCCCTTTTGAGCCTGCAGCCACTTGTGAGCTAAAGAACTTGTCCTGGAAGACAGCCTTACTAATAGCTATTACCTCTGCTAGAAGACTTTCGGAGATTCAGGCATTATCTTGTAAACCTTCATATTTGATTTTTCACCTAGATAGGGTTTCTTTAAGGACCAATCCATCTTTCCTACCAAAGGTTGTTTCAGAGACAAATATCGACCAGACTATAGACTTACTAGTCTTCTTTCCAATATTTTCCAACAAAGGTAAATACTGTCTTCATTTTTTAGATGTCCACAGACAATTGCAATGTTAAGTTGTCAATCTCGCCTTCATTCTTGCTGGATGGGTTCGGAGCCGAACCTCTGCTCCGACTCGGCCTATTACTAAAGCTCGAGAGCTATTTTTACCGGTTGGAGGCTATGCTATGTCCCATAATGCTAGGCGTGATATACCCAGATCTCGTTTGCCGCTTCAGCTACGAGGTTGCTTCTTTTTGACGGCTCAGGTTGTATTAATATTTTTCTTGGTTTTTAGTCAGTATTTTGGGGTTAAAATATTAGCGATAGTGTTTTTTTTTAGTTACTACCCTTAGTTCCCTGTTTAGAATTCTCTCTTAGGTAGTTTTTGACACTGTTTTTTCCCCTCACCTAATAGTTAGGCCCTTGGCCAATCCCCTTCCATTCTTATTTGTGTGTGTTTGTGCCTTGTTAGATTGTATTAAAAAGTGTGGGGTTTTGTTATATTTTTTCCTAGTCTGTTACAACTTTTTTGTGTGTGTGTGTGTGTGTTTGACTGATTGTGACTAGACAGTCATCCCTTTTTCAGGATGTCTAAAGACACTAAGGTCTCGGGCTTCAAGAAGTGTGACTCTTGCTGTCAGAAGATGTCTCTGACAGACGGTCACACTTCTTGTGTATATTGCTTGGGCCCTCTGCACCTGCAGGACTCTTGTTCTGTCTGTCACGCATTCAGTCCAAGAGTCCTGCAGGAACGCAGGAATAAACTTATTTTGAGAGGCTTGTTAAAGCCTGAAGGTTCCCCGGCTAAGCCTTCATCGGGTAAACCTTCTAAGCCCACCAAACCATCGGCTCCATGTTTGGAGCTGTCGCCGAGCGGTGCTACTACTACCACTGCATCGGTTCCGGCCGGAACCGATGATTCTAGGCCTCAGTCGGCTCCGACTCTGCTGTCGGAGCCGTCTTCAAGCAAGAAGCATTCCAGGTCTCCTTCCCTGGAATCGGTCCACTCGGCTCCGAAGTCTCCCTTGTTATCGGAGCGGAGTCACAGGTCCCATTCCTCTCAGTATTCCAGGCTGTCAGACCATGACCTCGAGAGGGTGGTTAGCAGACTACTTAAGTCGCAGGCACTGGCCCAAATGTTGCATAGCCCTCCTCATCAGGCAGTGGCTTCAACTTCTCCCACTTCGATTCCTCCTCCGACTCTTCCTGTGAGTTCGGAGCCAGAGATCGTAGGGATCGGGAACGTCGGAGCCGATACCACCCCTTTCGGCTCCCTCGTCAGCTCCGATCTCTTCCTTGGTTCCATCCTTGGAGGGATCTGGGCGCCGGGACTCTCCCGTCGGCTCCAAGGGGGCAAGTGGCATCGGACCCTTGTCCAACCCCGATGTTCATCATGCATACAGCTGCAGTAATCACAGATGGGTTCTCTGCCATCAGGCGGGTCCTCGGTCGGCCGAATTCCAAAGTCTAGGTCCGGCGCCGGCTGGTGTCGCCTTCTCTGCTGACGTCAGTGAGGCCAGAGTATATAAGACACAGCCGACGCCATGTTCTTCAGTCTTTTGCCGTGCCTGAAGCAGAAGCAGTTCGCAAGTGCCGGTCGGCCAGCTCCTGAATTACGAAAAATTGGAAACCAAGTCTTCATTAAAGCTTGCGGAAACTTTTCTTGCCTCAGACCGATGTCAGAAAAAGTTAATAACTGTATTTCTTGTGGGAAGCAAATACCGCATAAGGATTTCCATTCCCTCTGCATACCTTGTTTAGGCCCAGACCACGACGTCTTGGGCTGTCGCTTTGCTACTTTCAATAAACGCACTATTAAGCCGCCGCTGAGTTCGCCCAACACTTTTTTGGTAAAGCCTTTGATTATAAAATGTCGTCGGAGACTCCGACTACCGTTTTGTCCAAAAAACGCAAGGACAAGGACCGACACGCGAGGTCCGCGGTCCCCACCGACACCACGCCAAAACCGGCTACACATGGTCTGGTTCTCAGCGAGATGCCTTTGCAGTCCCTGACTACCGGCAACACTCCTTTGGCGGTGTCCTCTGTACCCGAGACCGCAGGTACCTCGGCCCTTTCCCAGACTGCAACCACCGAAGCCATTGCTAATGTTGAGCCTCCTAATGTGGACAGGTCTACTTCCACCCATGGTGTCTTTAGACCCTCATCTTCCTTTTCTATTAAGGCCTTTACTAAATCCAAAGCAGCCAGGCATCCCAGAAGGCCTGTTGCACAGGGCCCTTCTCCAGGCCCCATGCCTAAAAAACAGATGCTTAAAATGGCTGAAGATTTATTTACTCTTATCAGGGGTTCTCAGCCCCCTCCAGACAAGAGACCCAGAGTGGAGGAAGATTCTCCCTCTTCTGATCAGGGCTCCATTTTATCAGAACATTCTGATGTAGAGGAACATTCTTACTCCCCTTTTGAAGATTCGGATGCAGAGCAGTCCATTCCTTCTGTATCTCCTCCTGAGGATTTTTCCTTTGGGGAAACCTTGCACACTTTGAGGGAACACTTCCATTGGGAAGGCCAAGACTTTTCCGATTCCAAGAAAAGACTTAGGGAATTTCTTTTGTTACCTCAACACAGACCTCTATACCTCCTGTTTTGGACATACTTGATGATGTTTATTCGGAGGCTTGCCTTAACCCGGATTCCCTGCCTCCTGCACCAGTCAAACCTGATAGGTACTACAGAGTTCCTAACTCTCACCAATTTCTACAAAAGCCATAATGCTGATCCTGAAACCATTTCTCAAGGCCCCAAGGGATTGAAGGCCTCTACTGCCAAGAATCCACTTCCTGCCGAAAGAGAGTCAAGATCCTTAGAAAGGTGGGGGAAAAAGGTATATACCTCGGCCACCCTAGCCATGAGGGCCTTAAATTGTCAGTTTCATATGCTAAAATATCAACAGTTCCTGTTATCACAATTAAGGAATAAAATGTCTCAACCCGAACAACCAGATTTGAAGGAGCTGCAGGATATGATGCACAGTGCAGAGCAAGTGGGTAAACACACCTTACAATGTGGCTATGATGCCCTAGAGGCCTCAAGTAGAGCTGCTGATACAAGATCAGTCATTCGTAGACATGCCTGGCTTAGGGAACAAAGCTTGCCTGATCATGTGAAAGCTAAACTTCTAGATGCTCCTTTACAAAAGGATGTGCTGTTTGGTACTAATGCTGAGGAGATATTACGAAAAATGGAAGAAAAAGCCAAATCTATGCAAACTGTCAAAGCTTTTTTACAGGTCCAACCACCACGTTTTAGCAGAAATTGGCCTTCAAAAAACTGGTCCTTTCCAGCCACTGACAAGCCCCAAAGAGGTAGATACAGATGCACAAGGGGCAGAGGGCAATCACAAGGATCATATAGAGGCCGACAATGGCAAACTCCAGCACCAAGAGGTGGCGAAGACAGTGCACAACAATACAGGAAACAAACCCAATGACTCCCTCATTTCCATGCCAAGCAAGTTTCAGCTGGCAGCACCTTTGGGAGGAAAGCTGGCATTATTTGCAAGAAATTGGCATATTGTCACAACAGACAAATGGATCCTGGACGTTATAAACAGAGGCTACAAATTTCAATTCCACACTCTTCCAAAAATGAGAGGCATGCCAAACCTGCCACACAATCAAAGGGCAGAGGCACAACTACAAATTTCAAAGCTCATAGGCATGAGAGCTATTCAAGAGGTACCTACTCACGAACAAGGTCAAGGTTTTTATTCCAGACTTTTTCTGGTACCAAGGAAAGGAACCGACTGGAGACCCATTTTGGACTTATCCATCCTAAACACATTTTTGCTCGTACCAAAATTCAAGATGCTCACATTACAGCAGCTTCTTCCCATGCTGGGCAAGGAGTTTTGACTGGTAACATTGGACCTCAAGGAGGCATACCTGCATGTCCCAATCAGACAAAGCTGCAGAAGATACCTCAGATTTCTTGCAGGTTCAATCCACTATCAATTCTCTGCATTGCCCTTTGGCTTATCTTCTGTGCCCAGAGTATTCACAAAATGCCTGGCATCAGTGATTGCATACTGCAGACTTCAAGGGATACAAATTTACCCTTATTTGGATGACTGCCTGATCCAAGCGGACAGCAAGCACATACTTCTGGAACATCTGGTCTATGTAACACAGTTACTGCATTCTCTGGGATACACAATCAACAAAGAGAAATCAAGGCTAACACCATCTCAGAAAATAACTTTCCTGGGTGCCAACTTGGACACAAACACCCAGATGGCCTATCTTACGGCAGAAAAACAGGGGCAACTGACTCAGTACTTCAAAATACTAGCAAAATGTACCAGGCTTACTGCAAGGAAAATCCTGCAGGCTCTGGGCTTCATGGCATCTTGCATTCTTTTAATCCCATGTGCAAAGTTGCATATGAGGAAACTACAATGGTACCTAAAAAACCTATGGTCTCAACACAGTCACAGTTTGGAAACAATAATACCAATAATTCCATGTTTGCAAAAGGAATTTCTATGGTGGGCCCAAGCATGTCAAGCAAACACAGGTCTCCCATTTTGCAAGCCTCAAGCAAATCAAGTCATCACAACAGACGCCTCAGATTACGCCTGGGGAGCACACATGACAGACAGGTGCATTCAGGGCAAATGGTCCCAAAAGGAAAAGCACCTTCACATCAATCAAAAAGAAATGCTAGCAGTAATAAATGCAATTACAGCTTTCAAGGACCTCTTGCATCCAGGACAATTACTAATAAGAACAGACAACACCACAGTAATGTGGTACATAAACAAACAAGGAGGAACACATTCATACCACTTGTGCAGACTAGCCATGACTCTTTGGAACTTGGCTCTGGAATGGCAAATCGAACTTCAAGCACAGTACTTGCCAGGATTGGAAAACATGCTGGCAGACAATCTAAGCAGAAATATGACAGATCCACACGAATGGAAGTTGCATCCTCAAGTGTTTACAGAGATAATACAAGCGTGGGGGAGACCAGACATAGATCTTTTTGCCTCCCACAGGAATCATCAATTGGAAAAGTTTTGTTCGAGGACGTTTCATCCAAAGGCCTGGAGAGTGGACGCCCTTTCATTCAGTTGGACAGCATGGACAGTTTACGCTTTCCCACCTCTGCCTCTTCTGCCCAAGGCTCTCTTGAAAGCAAGAGCGGACAGACCGAGAATGATACTGATTGCTCCAGATTGGCCAAGGCAACACTGGTATCCGCTTCTGAGGAGTCTAACACATACTCCTCCCTGGTCCCTACCTCTAATGCCTCTTCTGCTGACTCAGCACGGCTACAAAACTCTTCACAGTCAGCTGAAAACACTCAATCTCTCTGCATGGAAAATTCCTTAACACCACAACAAACCCTACTCTCCAAGGAGGTGGGATGTCATTTTGGAGGCCAGAAGGCCATCTACTAGAAAAGCTTACACTGCAAAATGGAAACGGTTTTGCTCTTGGAATGAGAAAAAAGGCCAGGACCCTAGAAAACTGAATTTGCCTCAGGTATTACAGTATCTAGCTGAGCTGCTGAACAGTGGACTTTCATTTTCTTCCATAAAAATCCATGCCTCAGCCATTTCTGCAGAATTCAACACGGATCCACCTTTATTTTCTCACCCACTCTTACGACAGTTCCTCAGAGGGGCTAAGA
The DNA here is from genome assembly GCF_019279795.1 of Protopterus annectens. Taxonomy (NCBI): domain Eukaryota; kingdom Metazoa; phylum Chordata; order Ceratodontiformes; family Protopteridae; genus Protopterus; species Protopterus annectens. The sequence goes on along the minus strand of NC_056730.1, from coordinate 835,348,748 downwards.
ATATAAGACCACCAAGGAAACAACCAATACCAGCCTGGGATCTTAATTACATTCTAGAAAAATTAACATTGCCTCCTTTTGAACCATCTGCTTTAACAGATTTGCAATATTTGTCCTGGAAAACAGCCTTCCTTCTGGCCATCACTTCAGCTCGCAGGGTTTCGGAACTACAGGCCCTCATGGTGGTGCAGCCCTTCCTCATCTTCCATCAGGACAGGGTTTCCCTTCATACTAACCCGTCATTTCTGCCTAAAGTGGTATCCAGGGTAGCTTTAAACCAAGCCATACACTTACCTACCTTTTACCCCAATCCTCAAAACAAGGGGGAAAGGCTGCTACACTCTTTAGACATCCATAGGCAGCTACGTTATTATTTGGACAGAACAAAGTCCTTCAGGAAATCAGAACAACTTTTTGTGTCCTATGCTGTAGGGGCTCAAGGGAAGCCAGTGACCAAGAAGAGGGTTGGGAGGATGGCCTAATGGTTAAGGTGTTTGCCTTACAAACACAAGGTGCAGGGTTTGAGTCTCACAATGGATAATTGGCTAGGCTTAAAATGGCTCGCAAGGGCAGTTAGCCTAGTATACGAACCTATGAACCTATGAACCTAAGACAATTTCAAAGTGGATAGGCCACTGCATACGGTTTTGTTATTCATATCATGGGAAATCTGTTCCCACAGGCATCAGATCCCACTCCACCAGGGCCACAGCTACCTCTACAGCCTTCCTCAGAGGAGTTCCTACCAAAGACATTTTGGAGGCAGCCACTTGGAGTTCGGTACATACCTTCACAAAACACTACCACCTGCCTTTATATTCCAAAACTAGAGCAGGCTTTGCCACTGCTGTGTTGCAGGGCATTCTGGCTCATCCCAGTTCCACTTAGTACCTACCACCCAGTGTGTAGCTTTGGGACTCTACCCATCTGTGATTACTGCAGCTGTATGCATGATGAACATAGTACAGTTTTGTACCTACCATAAATGTAGATGTTCAAGTGCTAATACAGCTGCAGTACAGGTTACCCTCCCACCTTCCCCACTTGGTAAAGGCATGGGGCCTAACCCCCTCTTCATACAACCTGACTGGGTTATCCTTCTATGGTTTATTTGCTTGCAACTACTGATTTTGGATTATATTGCATTACATGTATATATATATATATATATATATATATATATATATATATATATATATATATATATATATATAATTTATGTATTGCCTTCCTTCTGGGGGCACCTGACATCTGGGGCAAGAAAGACTGAAGAACATGGCGTCGGCTGTGTCTTATATACTCTGGCCTCACTGACGTCAGCAGAGAAGGCGACACCAGCCGGCGCCAGACCTAGACTTTGGAATTCGGCCGAACGAGGACCCACCTGACGGCAGAGAACCCATCTGTGATTACTGCAGCTGTATTAGCACTCGAACATCTACATTTATGGTAGGTACAAAACTGTACTTTCTCCCTCTCGGAGCTTCGGCGCAGGTGAGTTTGGCCCCGACATCGGCCTCGGAGCTGTCCCTCTCGGTGCCGGGAGGAGTCCTTGTCTCTTCAGAGCGGGGACCCCCTTCCCTGCCTGATAGGGGTGCCTTTGAGGTCATGAGCAGTGTGCTGGCCCCTGTGCCTGCTCCACGGTCAGCTCCTTCGGCTCCTCCCTCTATGGTGCCTGCTTCAGTCTCTACCCGCTCTCTCGATTCCGAGCATGGAGAACTGACACTACAGGTAGCCCCATTGGGCATATCCTCCTCTTCTGAGGCCTCACCGATCCTTCAGGGGAGCCCCTTCGAAAGAGAAAATGCAAGAGGAAGCATATAGACTACCCTGAGTCAGTCACATCGGACACTGACTTGGATGACTCAGAAGGGTCTCCAAAGTCCCCCTCTGAGGATGTTTCATTTTCTGACATCCTGGAGATTCTTAAGCAGAGGGGAAACTGGTCTGCCCTTAACCCTTCTGAGGACAAGTCGGTGTACCTGGATGCGTTCGGTTCTCGCCCTTCCACCTCCTGGGTGTCTCCACCTTTCGACCCGCTCATGGATGTGGTGGCTCGAAAGGTGTGGACAGCTCCGGATACTATGGAACCAACTCCCCGGAGGCCTACAAAATTTATTACAGCCCCTTCTGACAAGCAGTTTCTAACTAAGGGCGTCCCTGTTGATGCCATGGTGGTGGCGGCGGCCACTAAAAAGGAGTTGGCTGACCCTTCAGTACCTGTCCATCCTCTTAATAAGGAATCTAGGACTATGGACAGGTATGGCAAGCGGATGTTTTCCTTAGGGACCTTTGCTATACGTTGGCTGAATTATTTGTGCAATTTCACCCGTCTCCAGAGAGACCTTCTCAAGGAACTGGGTGATACCTTACAGGACCCATCAGCTGCGGGGTCTCAGAAACAGATAAACTCCCAGCTGGGGACCCTAAACTCTATTGTAAACTCCTCCATGCGGCTCATTTCCTATGCAGCCAATGGAGCGAGTAGGGCTGCAGGCACGGGCGTCGCTCTGAGGAGACACGCCTAGATGCGGCTTTGCAACTTTGCTGACCCCTTCAAGGCATCCTTCACTAACACCCCCTTTGATGTTTCTGCCTTGTTTGGACCTCAAGTGAAGGATACATTGACCAGGTGCGAGCAGGAAGGCAAGATTCTCTCTGCCGTAGGAGTCCGTTTTTCTACCCCTTCTAGACCATACCCTAAGAGTCAGAAAGGCGGGAAAATGTGGTTCCGCAAACCTCAGGGAGTGCTGCCTGACACACGTGGTGAGCTTCCCTCTAGAGGCAGAGGAGGGAACAGTAATAGATGCCGCCCGAGGGGCAGGGGGGGTCCGCAGAATCAGGGTAGCAGAGAATCCTTCTCTGACAAACCCTTCCAGCACCCCTGAGGAGCTGCCCGACTGTCCACCTTCGGAGGCAGTCAGAGGAAGACTATCACTGTACCCAGAAGCCTGGCATTCCCTCACGCAAGACATTTGGGTACAGTCGATCATATCTGAGGGTTACAAAATTCCCTTTATTCATACCCCACAACCACCAAAAGGGCCCCTTCCAGACATTTCACCCAGTCTGAGGGATCAAGCAGCACTAGAAATTTCAAAGCTGCTACCAAAAACAGCCATCTAGCCAGTCCCAGCAGACCAGCAAGGATCCGGAGTCTACTCCAAGTTCTTTTTGGTACCAAAAAAGACAGGGGACTGGAGACCTATTTTGGATCTCAGCAGACTGAACAAGTCTGTTCAAAGAACGAAATTCCGGATGGTCACGCTTCAGTCCATTCTACCCTTCCTGGGTCAGGACAATTGGATGTGCTCTATAGACCTTCAGGATGCGTACTAGCATATCAAAATGAACAGGCGCTCCAGGAGGTTTCTCCACTTCCGGCTGGGAGCCAGTCACTACCAATTCAGAGCCCTGCCCTTTGGCCTCACCACAGCCCCCAGGGTGTTTACCAAATGCATGGCAGTGGTTGCGACTCACCTGAGACAAAAAGGATTCCAGGTGTTTCCATACTTAGACGACTGGCTCCTTACTGCCACCACCAAGCGTCAGCTACTTCATTCCAGAGATTATACCCTCCAAATTTGCAACGAGCTAGGTATCTCTATAAACTCCGAAAAGTCTGCCTTGTCACCTTGTCAGTCTGTTACCTTCATAGGCGCTGTTTTAAACACTGTGGAACTGTCAGCAAAACTGCCTGTACAAAGGATTTCAGACATTCGAGGTCATGTTCAAATACTACTACAAGAGAGCAGAGTCCAGGCCAGATTCGTACTAAAAACCCTAGGTCTCATGACAGCAGCTATCACATTACTCCCCCTAGCTCGCTTTCACATGCGGATCCTGCAATGGATGCTGTTTTCCCAGTGGTCCTTTCAACAGCTTCCAATGTCACACAGCATTCTAATCACTCAGTCATGCAAAAGACACCTTTCGTGGTGGATGGTCTCCCCTCAGGTTCTTCAGGGCAGACCCTTTGTCCTTCCTCCTTCTGTGGCTACTGTGACAACGGATACCTCCTTGATCGGGTGGGGGGGGCATTTTCAGGGCAGGACAGTCCAGGGCACATGGCAGCCTTTTGAAAGCCACCTGCACATAAATGTCTTGGAAATGAGAGCGGTGCTTTTAGCGTTGCAGGCCCTTCAGGACTCTCTACCCACCGGGACTATTGCAATTCAGACAGACAATATGTCTGTAGTGTGGTACATCAACAAGCAGGGCGGAACCAGGTCCTACCCCGTATGTTGAGAAGCACTCAGACTGTGGCAGTGGGCGATCTCTTCTCAATGGTTTCTGGTAGCAACGCATATCCCCGCGAAGTCCAACGTCATAGTGGACAGGCTGAGCAGAGCCATTCTCATGCCCCACGAGTGGTCTCTCAACCAGCTAGTAGCGGAAAAAATCTTCAGGAGGTGGGGTCAGCCTTGCTGCGATCTTTTTGCAACCCCTCAAAACAGCAAGTGCCCAGACTTCTTCACTCTCTTCCCTCTCCCAGGTCTTCCCCCCAGAGATGCTGTAGTCCACGATTGGCCCCGGGGTCTTCTGTATGCCTTTCCCCCCTTTCCCTTAATTACTCAGCTAATCCAGAAAGCAACTGTTTTGAGATCCAGAATGATCCTTGTTGCCCCTTACTGGCCTCGACAAATTTGGTTCCCATTCCTGCAACGTCATCTACTAGATCAACCCTGGCATCTGGACCCAGCGCCAGATCTTCTGACACATCAGTCGGGCAGGCTGCATCAATCTCTCAACCTCACAGCTTGGTTGCTCCACTTCCAACCCTAGCCAGGCTTCCCTCAATCTCTCATTCAGTTCGTGACATCATCCTCGCTTCACACAAGTCTACTACCAGAAAGACTTATGCTAGCAAATGGAAGCATTTCTCTGTTTGGGTAGGGGAGAAACAAGTTGACCCCTTTACAGCCCCTGTCCATACAGTCTTAAGAGTTTTTGGCAGAACTTTTTCAAATGGGATCTTCTTCAGCCACCATCAGAGTTCAGTTGGCAGCCATTGCGAATTTTCATGTTGCATTGTCAGAGACCAGCATTATGTCACACAAACTTTGTAAAGCCTTTCTAAAAGGAACCCTCTTACTTAGGCCCCCGGTAAAAGATCCTCCCCCACCATGGGACCTAAATTTGGTGCTGTCGTCTTTAATTCTCCCTCCCTTTGAACCTGCGGCTTCCTGTTCACTAAAGTTGCTCTCTTGGAAAACTCTGTTTTTAGTAGCCATCACTTCAGCGAGAAGGGTATCAGAACTTCAAGCCCTTTGTGTTTGCCCTCCTTACCTTGTTTTTCACAAAGATAGAGTGTCACTTAGGACTAATCCGTCCTTTTTACCCAAAGTACTCTCTGAAAAAAATCTGAATCAGACCATCAATCTTCCTGTTTTCTTCCCACTTTATACCAATAGGTCTGAACAGAAGTTACATTGTCTAGACGTTCACCGTCAATTACGCTTCTACCTGGATAGAACCAAGCAGACGAGGAAATCAGAACAGCTCTTCCTGTCTTACGCGGAAGGGAAACAAGGCCTGCCAGTTTCCAAAGTAACCTTGTCCAGGTGGTTGACCTCTGTCATCATGTTGATTTACCAATTGAGGCATAAAGAGCTCCCTATAAAGCCCAGAGCTCATTCAACCAGAGCATTAGCTTCTTCAGTAGCCTTTCAGGCAAGATTGCCAATGGACTCCATTTGTGCAGTGGCCACATGGGCCTCTCCTCATACCTTCATTTCTCATTACAAGCTGGACATGACCTCTAGAAGTAGGGCTGATTTTGGTTCCACTGTACTCAAGAGTTTGTTCCATTGAGCCACCCAGGACTAAGGTGCTAGGGACGCTGTCCCATCCAGCAAGAATGAAGGCGAGATTGACAACTTAACATTGAGAAGTTATGTACTTACCATAACATTCCATGTTAGTTGTCTTCTTCTCGCCTTCTTTCTTGCGTCCCACCCTCCATCCCCCTAGCCTGGCAAGACCGAGAGTATCTTCTGAGATGTGTTATCATGAGAGTTATCTCCTTAGCTACCTCTTTCTTTTTCTTGGTAGCTCTTATAAGAGTTTTGTATACCTAGATGTATAGAGGTAGATATATATATATATATATATATATATATATATATATATATATATATATATATATATATATATATATATATATATTCTCAGTCATGGTGGGGACATGTATGTCCATAGTGTTAGCTATCAAACGAGATCTGGGTATATCACGCCTAGCATTATGGGACATAGGATAGCCTCGAGCCGGTAAAAATAGCTCTCGAGCTTTAGTAATAGGCCAAGTCGGAGCCGAGGTTCGGCTCCGAACCCATCCAGCAAGAAAGAAGGCGAGAAGAAGACAACTAACATGGAATGTTATGGTAAGTACATAACTTCTCATTTTTACCTACATAGAACAAGACTTATCAAAAAATCTGATCAACTGTTTATTGCCTTTTCTAATACTAGACTAGGCAGACTGGTATCTAAAGTAATGCTTTCTAGATGGTTGAAAGATTGCATTTCCTTCATATACACCAAGAGGAATGTTAAATTACCTGGACCTGTTATGGCACACTCTACCAGAGCAGTAGCCACTTCAACAGTTTTTCACTCCAGGGCCTTCTTGGATGACATTTGTGCAACAGCGACCTAGGCTACCCCACAGAAGAAGCTTCCTTTGGTTCTGTGGTGCTCAGGAATATCCTTCCATGAGTCCATCCAAGGTAAAGTAGCTGGGGATGCTGTCCCACATGTCAAGGAATAAATGAAGGTTGACAACATCAGGTAAAGTACTTGTGTACTCCCTATAATGTTCCATCTGTGTTGTCAGTCTTCATTTATCCTTGACTCCCCTCCCTCTATCCCCCATCTTTTTTATATCTCTTGGTGGAGTGAGCTGTGCCCTTATTCATATTTTTGTTAACAATCCTGTACCAGATATGGTCTCCACAAAAGTAATCACTGCATAAATTATTCTGTCTGTCAAGCAGCAAACTCAATCTGAGGTAAAATGGAGAGTTGGGTAGGGATAAAGCTCAAGAGTTTTTGGTCCTCGGGGGCTGTAGTATGGCCGAGTTGGTTTCGATTTCAGAATCAAGCCCACATGTCAAGGATAAATGAAGATCGACATCACAGATTGAACATTGTGGTGAGTACATAACTTTTTTTCCCCATACCTAGACATTTGGCTGCTTACTACCCCAACCAGGCATCAACTAATTCAGGCCAGTGATTATTTACTGCAAATCTCAACCTCCTTGGGAATCACTGTAAATCTTGAAAAATCCAAACAAACTCCGGTGCAGAATCTAGAGTTTATAGGAGCCCAACTGGATACCCTACAAACAGTGGCCTGTCTTCCAACACACCAGAGCACGTCTTTAAGAAATTACGTATGAGATGTATTAGCCCACCCTTCTGCTCCTGTGAGGTTGGTGTTACAGGTACTAGGTTCTATGTCAGCAGCAATAATTCTAGTCCCTCTGGCCAAGTTCCTCATCCAAATATTGCAGTGGACTTTGGTAGAACAATAGCCAATCCTTTATCAGCCTCTATGTCTGCTTATAAAGCTCACTCCAATCTGCAAATATCATGTCCAGTTGTGGATTCAATCACAGGACCTGCACTTGGGCAGGCCATTTTTTCTTCCTCCTCCAATAGCCACAGTGACCACAGATACCTCCTAGTTGGGTTGGGAGGTGTTGTAAGGGAAAGATGGTCCAAGGCATGTGGTTCCCCCTAAGAAACCAAGTTGCACATCAATGTCCTAGAGATGAGAGCATCCCTGCTATTGTTGCAAACCTTTCAAGACATTCTGTCTCTGGGGACAATTGCTATACATACAGCCAACATATCTGCGTTCTGTTACATTAACAAGCAAGGAGGAACTCATTCTTACCCATTGTGCAGAGAGGCCATGAGGGTCTGGGAATGGGTGATCTCTTCAGACCACTTTCTGATAGCAACGTATACACCAGGGACAACCAACGTATTGGCAGACAGACTCAGCAGGTCCATTCTGATTCCTCATGAGTTGTCCCTCAGTCAGTAGCAAACATGATTTTTAGCCATTGGGGCCAGTCTTGCTGCAGTCTATTTGCCTCACCCTTAACAAATGCAGAAAGTAGTTCGCTCTAATCCCCACTCAGGAGAGTCACCAAGTAAAGCTGTATTCCACGATTAGCCCCCAGGTCTTCTCTATGCTTATCCTCCACCTTTGATCATGAGAATTCTTCAGAAGGCAAGCAGGTCATAGTGCTCAGTCATCCTCATTGCTCCCTTTTGGCGTCATCATGTGTGGTTCCCCTTTCTGTCGTCTCATCTCAAGTACTCTACATGGATTCTGGAGCCCATTCAGGATTTCCTGTCTCACCCATCAGAACTCCAGCACCCCAGTCTCCACACACTGAAACTGACCACATGGTTTCTGTAATTCCAGTGATCATTAGACAGGCCAGGCTTGCCCCTCCAGTCTGTGATATTGTTTTAGCCTCCCAGAAGTCTAACGCCAAAACGGTATACAAGAGTAAATGTAAAAGATTTTCTGTATAGGCTTGCAGAGAGAACATTGGCCCTTTTCAGCTTCTATCCCAGATATACTACTTTTTCTTAGTCATCTTTTCTAACAAGGGGATAGCTTTTCTGCCATTAAGTTACAGTTAGCTATATCCAGTTTCCATACAGGAAACCAACACCCGTCTTTGTCTACATCCAAATTATGTAAACCCTTCATGATGGGAGTTTTTCTTCTTACTCCTCCTATAAATAAACCTTCTCCACCTTGGGATCTCACCTTAGTTCTACAATTTAGACTCAAAATCGCTTTGAACTGGCAAGCAGCTGCGATTTGAAATTTCTGTCTTGGAAAACTATACTGCATGGAAGCTGTAACATCAGCAAAAAGAATTTCAGAATTACAGGCATTATTGGAAACCTCCTAATGGGCGTCCACGGTGGGGCAGCGGTTAGCATTGCTGCCTCACAGCAAGAGGTTCTCTGGTTTGATCCTCGGCTGGGATGCCTTCTGTGTGGAGTCTGCATGTCCTCCCTGTGGTCGCGTGTGTTTCCACCGGGTGCTCCAGTTTCCTCCCACATCCCAAAGACATGCTGTTGGTGGATTGGACACTCTAAATTGGCCCTAGCTGTGCGTGTGTGCGTGTATGTGCCTTCTGTGGAAGGTTGGGCACCGGGCTGGCAACTCGACACTGTAAAACTCCACTGCCAGTCATGAGCGGACAGGTGATCCGCTGTGGCGACCCCTAACCGGGAAAAGCCGAAAGAAGAAGATTGGAAACCTCCTGATATCATCTTCCATAAAGACAGAGTGTCCTTATGAACCAATCCTTCTTCCCTGCCCAAGGTAGTGAACAAAGCCAATCTTAATCAATCCATTCAACTGCTGGTATTTTTTCTTAATTTTTCAGATAAAGGTGAATATGTACACCTTCTTGATGTACATCGACAATTAGGTTATCTTCACAGAATAAAACAAAGAAAATCTGATCAAATTTTGTCATTTTCCTCCAATTGCCAGGGGCAAGCAGTTCAAAAATCACCGTAGCTAAATGGATTACAGATTGAGTTTCAATGGTATATCACCAGAGAGGCTTAGACTTGCCTTGCACTTTGAGCCCATTCTACCAGGGCAATGTCAACTTCAGCCTCCTTTTCTTCCAGATTTTCAGTTGATGATATTTGTGCTGCAGCCAGTTGGTCCACAGTACATACCTTCATTACACATTACAAACTGGACATTATCTCTAGAAGCAGAGCGTACTGTGGTTCAAAAGTGCTCTGGCATATCCTCTTCCATGAAAGCTACCCAAGAGTTATGTAGCTGGGGACTTGGACACAGTGGTGAGGAAGAACAAAAAGGATGACATCAGATTTAAAAGTTATGCACTTCCCATAACTTTGCATCTGTGTTGTCTTAGTTTCATTCTTCCTTACCCCCCGTCCATCCCCCTTCCAATGCTCCTGGAAGATTTTCTAGATAATGCAGGAACCCTCAGGATCCTGGTTGGAGCCTCTTCAGGATGCATGGTACTTCCTTTGCTTCTAGCATCTTTAGGTTGTTGAGGTTAGATATTTGACTAATAATACAGCAGACTTGATCTGAGGAGTTGGGGATGCCCTTAAGGGTTATGCATAAAGGGAGGAGCATGAGGCATGGATCAGAAGTCTTGAATTATGTAGCCAAGTCAGATCTGAGGATCGGATCCTAGACTCAGTGGTGTGGAAGAATGAAAATGGACCACACAGATGCCAATTTATGGTAAGTACATAACTTTTAATTTTTCAACTCTCCTTTTCAAAATATGACCAACAAATGTCTTTCTGTTCAGGTCCATCTTTCAAGAAGCAAAATAAGTGTTCTAAGCAAGGCTCAGGCAAACTATTTCAAAAAGCAGTAGCAGTGAGGTTCAGATAGGAAAGGGTGGTCCTCCCCAAACCAATGACAATCTAAAAGCAAACATTGTATTCCATCTTCCCATTCCTACCCTGGACATCCTGTAAAGCTATCCCAGAACTTCACTTTCCTCTGTGGCACTAGGTAACTTCAGATGCTTGACAGTGAGAATCATTCTGAGGCTACAGCTGAAAGTGGGATTCCCTTCCTTTTTCAAGAGATTCATCTGCATCCATCCAATCAAACCTTCCGGCCCCTCCTATCCTACTTAGATGTTATCTCAGGAGGTTATAGAACTTATTCTCTTCAAAGAGGGAAAGGATTTTATTCAAGATTCTTTGTGGTGCTAAAGAAAGAGGGAACCTGGAGACTTGTTGTAGACCTTTATTTTCTAAATCTTCACATCAGAATCCCAAAATGCTCTCTCCCTTCTGTTTCTGTAACTTCTCATTCCACTTCTTAGTGTTCTATGTGACTTTAGATTGTACAGATGCTCATCATCACTTTACAGTCCTCAAAGGTTTTAGAGAGTGTTTGCATTTTTCCTGTATCTGATTTACATTTTCAGTTTTCTTCCTTGCCTTTTGTTTGTCAACAGCTCTTACAGTATGTACAAAGTGTCTATCTCCTGTTGTAGCCCATCACAAGTAGCAGGGCATTCACATTTTCCTATATTTAAGCAATAACCTGTGAAAGAATCTGTAAAAATAAAGCAATCAAGAATCTGTGGCTTGGTTAATAAACGTGCCTGGCTTTTCAGTGAACACAGAAATTTTCTGGCATTTCACCCCGCAGGCTAGTGTTTCACGGTACTGGATACAACTCTTGTGATGGCTTTTCTTCCTAAGGAGAATGTGGAATGTTATAAGGAGCAATTTCAGACATTTGTCCAATCAGACTTGCGCATCAGCCAGGGAATATCTCAGAATTTAAGACCTTTATTATTCTCATGATTTTGTTGGTCAATCTTCATGTGAGGAAGATTCAGTAGTTTGGAAAAATCATTTGAGACCCAGCACCCCTTTTTATTTCAGATTTCATTGTTAGGATTTGTGAAAAAAAAGAGCTACTCTGGTGTATGAAATTTGTTGTCTGTAAACCCAGGGATTCCTTTCTCCCTTCCATTCTATAACCACAGATGTATCAGACTTTGGAGAGCTATATCCAAGAGACTGAAAGTACAGTGCCTCTAAAACAAGCAGGACAAGCTAAAACACATAAATGTCAAAGAAACAAATGTCTGTCATAAATGCTGTCAAATCTTTTGACCATCTTTGGACTCCATGGCCTCTGCTAGTAATCCCAGACAACAACACAGTGATGTGGTACACAAACAAATGTGGAGAGGGGGATCAGATGCTAATCCGTTTGTAGACTACTGTTGGTAACCCAAGATCTAGTGACTGTGTTCATTCTGCCCCTTTAGGCTATGTACATTCCACCAGAACAAAACATTGTTGCAGACAAGCTAAGCAGGAGTAGGACAGACCCTCATGGGTGGGAGTTGAACCTGGGAGTGTTCTAGGAATTGGTCCATATGTGGGGAACTCTTCTAACTGAAGTTTGAAGAATTGGCTGAGGCTTGTCAGAACTTCTGGATGGCTTTTAAGTGTAGTGGCTCCTGGCTCCACCAGAAGATCAGGCCATAGTAGAGGGAACCAGAACAGGGTTATGTGAATGACTCTGGATTTATGATGCCAGATTTTTTAAATGGACTTTAGGCCAAAGGGAATTTTTTGGGGGGGGCATAAAGAAGTCATTATAGGATTCTTAGGAGATTCCCTGGTAGAAGGATGAAAAAATTGAAGTTGCTGCATTTGGCAATGGTCAGGGTTGCAAAGAAATCAGCATAGATTTTTCCAGCAACAGGACAGCTTTTGTGCTACAGAAAGCCTTAAGGGACCATTCATGAATGAGCCTATCAGCTAGAGCACTGGCCTCAATAGCAATCAAAAAGCAACCTGTTAACATGGCTCGTTCTCATATCTTCATTACTACTTGACAGACGAGGTAGGAGGGGTCTCTTCTATACTTGTTTATGTACTAAACCATACTCATTTTGTCAGTGGGGAAGACTACTGCACCTTGATTTAGGGAATCTTGGATGCCTGCTGGGTGAGGAGGACAGCCCTCATCTCCAAAATATTGATATGTACTGGCCTTTGTCTCTGACCACAAACATTGTACTGTCCTTGAGAATCTCCTCACAGTAGGTCATTCATGACTGTGATGAAAGCTGCTACTAGGGGATAGAATCTTTAATAGCCTGTCTAAAATAAGATTCATTGTATACTATAAATGGGTTTTGTGTGACTTAAAAATTCTTATTTGTTAAATGTCCACTGGAGAACCCTCATGTAGAACCTTGCATGAGGGACTATGTAGACAGTAGCTGCCATTATGCCCAGCTTGCTGAAATAGACACTTGCTGCAACAGACAAAGAGCCTTGGACACTGCATTTTGCAGAGGAAGAACCCTGACTTTAGGGAATGTACCTTGCAAGACAGTGTGTCTAAAATGCATCTGATGAAGGTTGTTGTCTTCAGTGATTTCATTTGTGACTATCCAGTGTTCAGTTATTTTAAAACAAAGAAAAAAAGACTTGGTAGAACCTCACTGGCTATAAGTTGTCTGCTAAAGTTGGTGCAGCTAGAATACTGCCATTCAAGTATGGAAACACCTTGACCCCTTGCATTTTCAACTAACATGAGTATGAATTTAAGTATCCTAAACAGATGATGACCTACCAAGAAGCACAGAAACCTCAGGGTCACCCTGACAGTCTTGAGATGTAGATAAATGGCTTGAAGGTCCACAGAGTGCAACCAGTATCCTTCATGCAGGCAGGGAAAGATGGACCTTACCATGACCATATGAAAAGTCTGAAAATCAGCCTATTCACCTGCTCAGTCCAAGTACTGACCTGTGGTCCTTTGTCTTTTTTGGAAATTAATACACAAGTTACTATAATGTAAGATTTACCTGGTCTATGCCTGGGCACTGAAAACAATTGTACTTGTTACCTTGTGCTAATTTTACCTGGCAACAAACCTCTCACAAGCTCAACCTCTTCCCCTGACTCTTAATCCTTGCTTTCGGGGGAAATCTCCTTATCAGGTAAAAGAGTAACCAACCCTTATCTCCCTACAAGGATAAAATAATCTCTAGATTTAAGGCCAAAGAATGAGGACTAGTAGATGGCATTCCTATAGATCCCTTAGGCTATGACAATTTGGAGGGGGAAGGTAGGTAGGTTGTTCCAGTGTCTGGACAGAGATCAGGTATCTAGTTCTGGTAAGTACTGAACTTCTGTATTATTTTGTTCCTGTCCAGACACTGGAAACAACTGGACAGAATCTGTAGTTGAGGTTAGGTGGCCTAAGCCAGTTAAGTCTTTGAGTATGGTAGCTCCAAAAGAAGCACAATCTCTGAAGAGTGTTTACTTTATAATGTTTGGCAAAGGCATGTAAGGATGACCATGTAAGCAGTGGCTTTAATATCTTCAAAAGGCAGGTTATGTAAGAAAAAACAGATATGGCCTGAACTCTAATAGGTTCATAGGTTGGTACTAGGCTATCAGCCCTAGGGCCTATACAAGCCTAGCCATAACAATTCCCTGGCTATTTCTTCCCACACTATTTACTTCCCTGGACCCTGTCTAGCAGGGCGACTGACGTGATCCCCGGGGTGAATTTCCTTTCTCCCATCCAATCATCAAGGTTCCTTTTGAAGAGGGCCAAAGAGGCACTCTGCTTGACATGTATGAGCAATCTATTCCAGAGTCTGGGGAGTCTCTGGGTCAGGAACCTATCCCTCCAGCATATTTTGTTTATTTTGATGACAAGGTTTAGATCCCTGGAGTGTGTGGCTCTGAGGGATTGGAATTTCTTTAAGTGTAGCATGTCCAACAGCTCTGGGTTTGACATGGCCTTGTATGTTAAGCAGAGATCGCCTCTGAGTAGACGATATGCGACAGAGTATAGCTAGAGTTTTTTAAGGCGGTCAGCGTAGGGCATCTTCTTTAGGCCTGTGATTCTTTTAGTGAGGTATTTCTGCGGCCTTTCCAGTTGTTGCAGATGACTTTAGAGGTACATACCAAACGGGACGTTGTATTCTATAATGGGTCTAATGAGGGATGAGTACAGTGGGACAATGACCTCCTTTTTTCTGGATGAAAAGCCCTTAGTGATGAGGTGTGCCACATAGAAGGATTTCCTGACTGTTGTGGTGATGTGGTTATCGAAGGTGAGACCACTGTCCATCTGTGTCCCTAAGGCTCTTATCACACTTTCGGTGTTTAGTGTACTGCCACCTATATGGTAATTCACGGATACATGTTTTTTCCCAAAGGGGATAACTCTACATTCTTTGGCATTGAGCTTGAGCCCATGGCTCTGGCACCAAGCATCTGTTTCTGTAAGGCCCTTTTGTAGAGTATCCACATAATTTGGGGATTCAATAATGGCTCCCAGTTTGCAGTCATCTGCGAACGTTGTTAGCCAGAGTCCCTTAGTGTTGGCCTATACTTCAGAGAAGTAGATGCCAAACAAGAGCGGTCCCAGGACTGAACCCTGAGGTACACCACTTGTCACTTGTCTGGAGCTGGATTTGGAGTCGGCTACTTTTACAGTGTGGGTTCTATCAGTAAGCCACTTAGCAACCCATTGGGTGACGTAGGGGTTAATGCCCAGCTTAGTAAGTTTATCTATAATTTCAGAGTGGGGGATGGTGTCAAAGGCCTTGGCAAGGTCTAGCTAGGCTGTGTGGACCACCTTACCCTTGTCCATGGCTCTGGAGACTGATTCGAAGAAGTCAGTCAAGTTCAGGAGACAAGATCGGCCCTTCACGAACCCAAACTGGGTGGGGTCCAGTGTTTGAAGGTTGCCAATGTCTTTGTTTATAAGTTCCATGATAATACACTCCATGGCCTTGCAGATAACGCTTGTCAGACTGATGGGATGGCAGTTTCCGGGATCCAAGGTGGATCCCCCCTTGTGGAGTGGGATAACTGTAGCTCTGCGCCACTCAGTGGGCAAGAAACCTGAGGTGAGGCTATGATTAAACATGACACTTAGGTGAGGTGCCAGTTCATATTGTAGTTCATGTAGTACACATCCCGGGATGTCATCTGGTCTCATGGATGCTGTATTCTTAGCTTTGGGGAGTGCATTTTTTACCTGTGTGGCTGTTATCACCGGAATTTGGTAATCTTTCGGTATTGAGATGGGCCATTTAGGGGGTGAGTGGGGGGTGAAGTTGGCACTGAATCGATCTGCCAGGATATTGGCAATATCCTTGGGATCAGTATAATTAATGCCATTCTGTTTTAGCTCAGAGCAGATCTGAGCATTGCCATTTAGATTCATGACATAGTTATAGAATGCCTTGTGGTTGTCTTTGGAATCTTTGGCAATTTTATTTTCATAACTAGCTTTGGAGGATTTTATGAGGGATCTCAGTTTCTTACTGAGGCTGGTAAGGGAGTTTTTTGCATCCTGGGATTTTCCTCTTTTCTGCAACAGTTTCTTCCTTTTGTTGTAAAGTTTGTTTATGGCAGGGGACCACCAGATTGGCTTCCTTTTTTTGGATGAGAACATCTTGGTTCTATTTGGGATGGCACGATTCATGCATGAGTGGATGTGCTTGTACAGTGCCTTAGTGTAGGATTCAGCAGTTGAACTTTCAGTTCCCGTATGCATGGGTGTCATGAAGTTTGTCACTTCTGACTTGAGTAGCATGAAGTTGGCTTTGGAGAAGTTTTTATGGAGGTTTCCTTACTGAGGGGTGGGGGTGGGATGTGGATGCTAAGGGTGATTAGCTTATGGTCAGACCTTACTAACGAGGGGGTGACCATATGTGTGGAGCATCGATTTCCCATGTTGGTAATGACCAGGTCTAGGATATTGGAGCCCCTGGTGGGACTATGGATTAGTTGATCCAGGGCATTGGAATTTATGAATTCCAAGAACCGTTGGGCAAAGGTGTTGGTACATGAGTAGTTTTCCCAGTTAATGGCAGGGTAGTTAAAAATCACCCAGTATTAGGGTGTTTGGTTTTATCTTAATATTTTCCAGTATGTTTAGAAAGGTGTAGTGAGAATCTTGGGGTATGGTGGGGGATCTGTAGCAAGCTACAATTTGGATTGCAGTCTTACCTAGTGTTAGTTGCACCTGGAGAATTTCAGATGCATTGTGTTGGGCAACTAACCTGGTGGTTTGAATATTCCTAGTGAATATTGACACTCCTCCACCTTTAGTGTTTTGGTCCTGGTTTGGTGGCCGAAAAGTGTGGTAAGAGTTGTAGCCTGGTATTGCAGGGGTGCTTTCTGGAGCCTTGAACCAGGTCTCAGTTACTGCACAGATATCGATGATCTCCATTTTTAGGGGTGCCTCGAGAGAGTGCATTTTGAGGTTTAGACTTCTAGCATTGAGTAGCATTACCTTCAGATTTTGCATGCTTGTACCTGTTATGGTGGTGGTTTTGTCCTTTGAACTTTGCCTAAAAAAGGCACTATAGGGGTGGCAAGAGCCTTAGCCAGTAACCTGAATCCCAGAGGCGACAGGTGCAGACCATCTCTGGCAAAGCATTGTGGTCTGTCGATCATGTCATCCCAGGCAGACAGATACTGGATCCCCTTTGAATGACACCAGAAGGTTAGCCAATTGTTGAAGTTGATCATTTTGTCCTTATATTGTGGTATCATTCTGGGCGAAGGCAGGATGCTACTCAGGGCTAGGGTCATACCTGCCTGGGCCACATGATCTGAGAGCTCTTCCATGACTCTTTTCATGTAGTCCAGGGAGGTATGTCTCAAGTTATTCACTCCAACATGGACAATGACAGAGTCATATTTGTACTTGTTGTGGAGTGACTTGAGTGCATGTGTTATGTGGCGGATCCTGGCACCTGACAGGCAGCTGACTGTAATTTTCTCCTTGTTCAACCTGATGAGTGGGACATCAGTGTGCCGGACTATAGAGTCACCTATGACTAAAGTGTTAGGTACATTGTCTTGCCTTAGGGGCTGTTGCTGGGTGGCACACTGGTATTGTGAACTATGTGACACTTTGGTTGTGATTGGTGATGTTCATCGTGTTTCACTGTTGCAGTCATTACACTTGGGTTATCCTGCTGGCAGGCTACCCGCAGTCCACCTGAATTCCAAAGTCCTGGTCCTGCGTCGGTTGCTATCACCTCATCCCTGACATCAGTGCGCCAGGTGTATAAAAGATGCAGCCGACGCCATTTTCTTCAGTCTTTCTTGCCGCGCGGTGCCCAAAGCAAAAGCAGTTCGCAAGTGCCGGTCAGCCGAATACTGAGATTTTTGAAATCGAATTTCAGATCCGAAGTCTTCAATAAAGCTAAGTACCTTGTTGGGGAAACTTTTTTCTTACTCCAGACCGATGTCAGAAAAAGTTAACAATTGTATTTCTTGTGGGAAGCAAATACCTCATAAGGATTTCCACTCATACTGTATTGTTTGCCTAGGCCCTGACCACGACATTGCTAGTTGTCGGTTTTGTGCTAATTTTAACCAACGCACTATTAAGCGTCGGTACGATTTTGCTTTTCATTATTTTGGCAGAAGGTTTAATTACATAATGCCGTCGGAACAACCGACGACTGGAATTCATAAAAAACGCAAGGATAAAGACAAGGACAAGCATCCGAAGTCCAAAACCAATGACGAAGCCTCTTCTAGGCCAGTCGCCGGTTCACCGGTGCTCAGTGAGGAGCTTTTGCAGCCCCTGACTCCCGCTACTTCCAAGCTACAGGCCGCCTCCGACTCCCACGTGGAGACAGATAGGCCTCTGGATACTCAAGGTGTTGGCCCTTCGGAAATTAATCCCTCAGATGGGTCTGGAGCCACTGAGCAGGAATTGGCTTCTGAAGGTGTCTTCAGACCTACACAACTTTATATAAAGCCTACTTCAGCATCCAAGACAATGTCTAAAACAGTTTTAAAGACAAGGAAAACAGTACAGCATTCTCCAGAACAGACTTCTATGCCTCAAAAACAGATGCTCAAAATGGCCGAAGACCTAATTACTTTGATCAGGGGTTCCCATCCCCCTCCTGATAAGAGGCCTAGGCAAGACACTGAATATGATTCCTCTGATCAGGTTTCCATTTCGTCTGATTCCTCTTCTGATCAGGGATATTCTGTTCCTCCCTATGAGGATTCTGATGCTGAAGATTCTATTCCTTCAGCTTCTCCTCCTGAGGACTTTTCATTTGGGGAAACCCTGCATACCATGAGGGAGCATTTCCATTGGGAGAGCCAGGATTATTCTGATTTTAAGAAAAGACTTAGAGACTTTCTTTTACTTCCTCAGCACTGACCTCTTGCAATTCCCCACTGTTCTAGACATAGTAGATTATGTTATTTCAGAGTCCGGCCTGTCTCCGGACTCTTTATCTCCTGCCCCTGTTAAGCCGGATAGATACTACAGGGTCCCAGAATCCCATAAATTTCTTTACAATAACCCTGCTGCTGACCCAGAAACTATCTCACAGGGTCCCAAAGGGGTCAAGGCTGCTTCTGCCAAAAACCCTGTCCCCTCAGATAGAGATTCTAGGGCTCTGGACAGATAGGGGAAAAAAGTTTACACTTCTGCTACCTTGGCTGTAAGGGCTTTAAATTGACAATTTCATATGCTCAAATATCAGCAATACTTAATGTCTTTGTTTAAACAAAAAAATGTCAAATTCTGAATGTTCTGAGAACAAAGATTTGCAGGATTTATTGCATGCAGCTGAACAAGTGGGAAAACATACTTTGCAATGTGGCTATGATTCACTGGAGGCCTCATGCAGGGCCGCTGTTACAGATTCTGTTATTAGAAGGCATGCTTGATTAAAGGAACAGAATCTGCCTGATCATGTTAAAGCAAAATCATTGGATGCCCCATTACAGCATGATACTTTGTTTGGTGTTAAGGCAGAAGAGGTGTTGAAGAAAATGGAGGATAAGGCAAAATCTATGCAGACAGTAAACGATTTCTTACAGGTACAGCCACCCAGATTTAGCAGGAACTGGCCCTCTAAGAAATGGTCCTTTCCAGTGTCAGACAGACCACAAAGAGGCAGATTCAGATGCCCTAGAGGCAGGCAACAACCCTAGGGCTCATACAGGCCCAAACAATGGGGTGCTTCTACCTCCAAAAGTGGAGAAGACAAATCACAGCCTTATAGAAAACAGCCCTAATGACTTCCCTCTGCCAATACCAAGCACTTATTTTTTGGCAGCACCCTTAGGGGGAAAGCTAGCACTTTTTTCACAAAACTGGCACAAGATAACCCAGGACAAATGGGTCTTAAATATAGTCTCTCAGGGCTACAGGTTCCACTTTCACACCCTTCCAAAGGCAAAAGGTATGCCAGACCTGCCACGCAATCAATGGCAAGAGGCACAAAACAAGTTTCGTCTCTCATGGACATGGGGCTATTCAGCCAGTGCCACAACAAGAGCAGGGACAAGGATTTTACTCAAGACTTTTCTTAGTACCAAGAAAGGACAAAGCCTGGAGACTGATTCTGGACCTGTCTATTCTAAATACTTTTCTGAACGTCCCAAAATTCAAAATGTTGACTCTACAGCAGCTTCTGCCCATGCTGGACAAGAAGGCTTGGATTGTAACTTTGGACCTCAAAGAGGCATACCTGCATGTCCCAATCAGACAATCTTGCAGAAGATACCTCAGATTCATAGCTGGCTCAATGCACTACCAATTCTCTGCACTGCCCTTTGGCTTATCTGCTGCACCCAGGGTCTTCACAAAATGCCTGGCACCAGTAATTGCATTTTGCAGACAAAGAGGAATTCAAATATACCCCTACTTGGACGACTGCCTTATTCAAGCAAAGAACAAAGATATTCTACTGCAGCATCTGGCATTTGTAAAAAGATTACTAATTTTCCTAGGGTACACAGAAAATGAAAAGAAATCAAAACTAGTACCCTCTCAAGAGATAATATTCCTGGGTGCAAGCTTAAATACAACTGCCCAGATGGCTTATCTCACGCCAGACAAACAAAGGCATCTGACTCCTTACTTCAAAGACATGGCAACAAAGACCCAGTTATCTGCAAGAAAAATTCTGCAGGCTCTGGGCTACATGGCATCCTGCATTCTACTAATTCCATAAGCAAGACTGCATATGAGGAAACTACAATGGTATCTAAAAAATGTTTGGACGCAACATTGCCACAACCTGGAAACAGTAATTACTCTCATTCCCTGCCTGCAACAGAAATTTCAATGGTGGGCACAGGCCTGTCACCACAACAAGGGACAGCCATTCACCTTACCCACTGCCAGGCAGACACTAACAACAGATGCATCAGATTATGCCTGGGGGGCGCACATGGCAGGAAAATGTATTCAGGGCACATGGCCTACAAACCAAATGCATCTTCATATCAATCAAAAAGATATGTTAGCTGTACAAAATGCCCTGACAGCCTTCAAGGACCTACTTCATCCAGGACAACTACTGATAAAGACGGACAATACTACAGTCATGTGGTACATAAACAAGCAAGGGGGCACACATTCCAACCTCCTCTGCAGGTATGCCATGACTTTGTGGAACACAGCATTGACTTATCAAGTACATCTGCAAGCACAATTCCTGCCAGGAAAGACAAATACTTTGGCAGACGAACTAAGCAGAAACCTCGTGGATCCTCACGTGTGGAAACTATATCCACAAATCTTCAACATGATAACAGGGAAACGGGAATGCCCAGACATAGATCTATTCACCTCCCCTCACAACTGCCAGTTACAGAGATTCTGCACTCAGACTTATCACAAACAAGCATGGAAAGTGGACGCCCTTTCATTCAGCTGGAAAGCCCTTACAGTATATGCCTTCCCTCCTCTGCCTCTCCTCTCCAAGGTACTCCTAAAGGTCAGACAAGAAAAGCCAAACATGATACTGATTGCCCCAGACTGGCCAAGCCAGCACTGATACCCAATCCTAAAGAGCTTGTCTCAAGGCCCAGCCTGGACACTGCCTCTAATACCGCATTTGCTGACCCAACAGAACAATCAGATCCTGCACAGGCAACTCAGAACCCTATATCTGGCTGCATGGCGGATAATGTAATCATTCAGAACACACCTCTCTCTAAAGCAGTTATGGATGTTATTTTGGAGGCCAGGAGGCCCAGCACCAGAAAATCTTATGCAGAAAAATGGAAGAGATTCTGTGCTTGGAACCAAGTGCAGGGAATTGACTCGCTTGTACCAAATATTCCTCAGATTTTGCAATACCTAACTGAGATGCTAGACAAAGGCCTATCCTTCTCATCAATTAAGATCCATGCCTGTGCCATTTCAGCTCATTACAATACAGACCCACCTATTTCTTCTCATCCACTGCTAAGACAGTTTCTCAGAGGGGTCAAAAACATAAGACCTCCAAGGAGAGCTCCAGTACCTGCATTACCTCAATTTTGTCTTGGAAAAACTCACACTGCCTCCTTTTGAGCCAGCCAATACAGCCGAGGTAAAATACTTGTCATGGAAAACAGCTCTTCTCCTAGCAATAATTTCTGCAAGAAGAGTCTCAGAGTTACACGCATTAATGGCTGTGGAACCTTTTATTATTTTCCATCAGGACAGGGTTTCTCTAAGGACAAACCCGGCATTGATGCCTAAGGTAGTGTCCAGCGTGGCTCTTAACCAAGCCATACATTTGCCTACCTTTTATCCAAACCCACAGAATAAGGGGGAGAGACTTCTGCATACTTTGGACATACACAGACAGCTACACTTTTACTTGGACAAGACTAAAGCCTTCAGAAAGACTGAGCAATTCTTGGTGGCATATGCTGCAGGTTCACAAGGAAAAGCCATTTCAAAGCAGACTATTTCAAAATGGATAGGCCACTACATTAATTTCTGCTATTCACAACATGGCAAATCAGTGCCCAAGGGCATTAGGCCGCATTCTACCAGAGCAGCAGCCTTCCTCAAAGGAGTACCAACCAAGGATATTTTGGAGGCTGCAACATGGTCTTCAGTACACACTTTTACAAAGCACTACCATTTACCTCTCTACTCTAAATCCAGAGCAGGCTTTGCCACTGCAGTTCTGCAGGGCCTCATAGCCACTCCAAACTCTATTTAGGCCCAGCCACCCAACCTCAGCTTTGGGATTCAACCCAAGTGTAATGACTGCAACAGTGAAACACGATGAACATAGTACAGTTGTGTACCTACCATAAATGTAGATGTTCGAGTGTATTCACTGTTGCAGTCCAGGTTACCCTCCCACCATCCCCCTTTTTCTTTGCTGGGGCTTACCTGTACCTCTATATTCTATACAACCTATGTGGTGTATTTGCTTGTAGATGAAGGTTATGTGCATGCTTTTTATGATCATAATTTTTACAGCCTGCCCTTTTGTGGGCACCTGACATCTGGGGCAAGAAAAACTGAAGAAAATGGCATCAGCTGCATCTTTTATACCCCTGGCGCACTGACTTCAGGGAAGAGGCAACAGCAACTGACGCCGGACCAGGACTTTGGAATTCAGGCCGACTGCGGGTAGCTGCCAGCAGGATAACCCAAGTGTAATGACTGCAACAGTGAATACATTCGAACATCTACATTTATGGTAGGTACACAACTGCACTTTTGTTTGCATTTCAGCTTCAGTGGTCTCTGTTGCTTGGGCAGGTTACAGTTAAGGGCCTATGCATATGTGGATTTAGTGTTGCTATATGTGGGTGTTGGTGGTGTGGGTTTAGAAGGGGTATGTGTTGAGGTGTAGTGCGGGTGTTAATCTTCTCCTCTTGACTGTCTAGCACAATCTTGGGTGGAGAGAGCTTTGCTTTCATTTTGGCTATGTAAGTGCATCTCTCACAGGTTGTAGTGTTGGGTGGTAGGAGGAGAGTTCTGTCTGTGTACATGAAGCAATTGCTGCATTGCCCCAGTATGCCCAGATTCACCAGGTGAACAGGAGAAATCACTGGAAGCTGACCCTTGGACATGCCTGGTTTGGTGCCTTTTTTTTTTTTTTTTTGTAACGTACAGGAGCTGTTTTCCCTTACCTTAGCAAGGTACTTTGCAGTTATAGGCTGTTTAGTGCCTACTATTAATTTCTCCTTATTAACAAGGAGAGTTGAGTGCTTGTATCAGTTTAAGGCTTCCTAGTGCTTTCCAGCAGGTATTAGAGAAAGTGCTAGTCACAGGGATGCTTAAAGGTAAGATGAAAAAAATGCACACTGCAGTGTGCACTAGAGAAGTTAGATGTGAAAGTAGGTAACTTAAGTTTTACCTGTTTAAAAAGTTTAGGTTTAGTGAAGAGTTACTATTTTTAAAACAGCAAGATGGATTGAAAGGGGTGGTCACTTTTGTATTCTGGCACTATGGAATACAGTAGGATGGCCAATAAATTTAAATAGTTGAAGGGGAGGGATTTCAAAAATGATGATTTTGTGATTACTCACACAAGCCAGTGAAAGTAGAGAGGAAATGAGATATATGGTCAGATTAACATGAGGCAAGCAACTAGAAAGAGAGTGGTATTTAACAAGACAACTGTAACTGGGTGGGAGTGCGAAAATTCTGCCTGACTCAGAAGAGAGAGAGCTGTGGTCTCTTTTGAAGTTTTCATATGCTATTAAAGCAGAATGCAAGTAAAACACAAGGTAAAGAAAACAAACCACAGTATTCAAAATATAAAACAAACCACAGTATTCAAAATATAGAAAGCCAATAAAGTAATACAAAATACAAAAAATAAAAGCAAACTAACCTTTCCTTCACAGCAAAGTGTAGCAGAGTCTGGATGAGCCTTTCTGGTAAATATTGTTTCTGGTCATGAGGCCAAGGGTTTACCTGTAGAAGAATAACAATGAAATAACCATTTAGATGTAGTAATATTTGAAATTTTTTGACCTCTTGGCTAATGAAAAGGACACAAACAGTTGTTCATCCTTCCAAAAGTACACTGTGCAGGGCAGATAAATAATGAAGTTGCCTGTGAACTTCTAAATAGTGATGCTGATATTCCCTTTAATTGGAATTTTTAAGAAAACTGGTAAGTCCACTGACTGACCTAAGGTGGCCTGTGTAGCTACCTTCAGCAGAGCAGGTCAGTCCACAGTGTGACTCTGGATGAAAAATTAATGTATGGATATTTTGATGATAGTGCATGAAGTTCAGAGATTCTTCTGACAGATGTAATAGCTACCAAAAGGGCAGTTTTCTCTGACAGAAATTTCAGAGGTATAGAATTTGTTGGCTCAAAGGGCTGTTTGGTTAATCTCTCCAAAACTAGGTTCAAATGCCATGGGGTTAGCAGGCCAAACCAAGGGGACATGGGGTTTTGTAATGAAATATTCCTTAGAGAAAAGCTTTGCATGCATTATGAGATGCCAACAACCATATTTGAAACACTGCCTGGAAAGATGAAATGACTGCTAAGTGGACCTTAATGGAGGAGTAACTAACTCCTTTCTTGAGAAGGTCTGCTTGAAAGTTAAGGGAGGCTGACATAGGATCTGTGTTGTGCCTCAAAGTCCAGAGTGAAACAATTTTTAGTTTACCTTTATAGATTTTCCTTGTTGAAGGTTTCTGTAATGTAGTGATCAAGTCAGCAGCCTTTCCAGGAAATGACTGGTGCATGATCTTCATTGGAAGTGGAGAAACAATACAATTAAATGTAGGGAGGGTATGTCCAGGTGAGGTTGATTAGACAGGTGTCATAACACAGAAGGGCTCTCCTGAAGACATGATCTTCACTTGAGATGAGACCACATCAAAGGGAACTGTATCATTTGAGGCAGATTGGGGCTACGTGAATCACCTGTACTTTGGATGCTTTACCTTTCTTGGAAAGTGATGAAAGGCATATAGGAGACCTTTTAGAGGGGGCTGACTGTGGGAAAATGTCTTTTGTTGAATAATGCTTAAATGAGTTTGGCATTTGGTGTTGGAAGACTAAGTGAAAAGATCGCAACTAGGTCTTCAACATTTCTGAAATATGCTGTCTTCCTATTGAGAGACCCTTCATGGAGGAGCAATATTTGTCTGCTCAAGGTATTTTTTTTTTGTTAATAGGAGCTTCTCCATAGTGGGGACTACTAGGAGATAGTGGTGTAGGTACTGAAAAATCCATATTTCTAAGAAGTTTCATGTGAGCCATGACAGGAGCAGTTCATTCAGTAAACACCTTGGGAGGCTGTGGTGAGTCCAAAAGACAGTGCCCAAAACTGATGGTGACTGGATCTAGTCTGGAAGCAGAGGAATCTCTTCAGTGCCTTGGCTAGTTTGATGTGTAAGTAAACATTGTAGAGAGCCAAATAGCATGTCCATTGCTCTGCCTGTAGGCATTGCAGAATGGACTGCATTGATACCATCCAAAAAAATGACTTGCCAAATTGGTTTAGCCAATTTATGTCAAGAATGGGTCTGAGGTTCTTTGTCATTTTAGACATTAAGAAGAATCTGAAGTAGAATCCTGACCCTTTCTTGTCTGGTGGGACCTCTTGGATAGCTTTTTTGGGGAATGTTCTTGGCCTCCTTCAAGGTTGCTTTCCTTTGCTGGGATGGAATTATTGAAGGATAAGAGGGCAAACATCTGGGCATTCCCAGAAAGGGAATGGAGTAGCTCCTGGATATAATTTTCAATGTCCTTCTATTCATCTGTTGCAGTATTTTTAACATGAGGGAGTTCTCCACTGTAGGTGCCCCAAGGTCAGCCTGTATACAAAAGTCTTTCACTACTGTCAGATGCATGGTATGTTGCACGTAGGCTGCTCTTGAATGTTGGCCATAATAGTGATGTACATACACATCTGCCTCTGAGCTTTTCTGCTGTCAGTCTATATGCCATCTTGAACGTTGGTCTGCTTGCCAAGCCGTTGGCTGTTTTCCTGCAAATTCTCAGATAAGTGCTCCATTGGGGAAATCTTGTTTCTTTTACTATTATTTTGTGGTAAGGTTCATGTCATCCAAAAAAGGCAAATGCCAGTGTGGAATACAAATTCCACATCTTCAGTGTCTTTTCTGCCTAGGGCCTGCCCACAACCACAAATCTTCTCCCATTTGCCAGGCCTTTGTACCCAAGACCCTTAGAAGCAGGTTTTCCTTCTTAGCCATTTACTTGGAAAACCAGAGCTTAAAGTTACTAGCTAAAAGTGCAACGGCAGGATGCTCTGGGCCCGAGGTCAAGTAAGTTGCTAAGCGGAAGGCCAAAAAACTGAGGCCTGAAGCTTCTTGTGTGCATCTTTCTATGGACATCTCTCCTGAGCGGATGAGAGCCTGGAGATAACGGCCAGTTCCTGGTTCTGGATCACAGGCCAAGCCTGATGTTGAGGCCGCCTTGGATCCACCCAAAGGCATGTCGACAGAGGCTGAGCACATCCATTCCGGATGTACAGGGAAGAACCGAGGTTCATAATAACCAAAGGCCCTAAGGGATACCCCAGATCCTGGCGGGGGAGAAAACTCATTCTGATATCATTGGATGTAGGCCTGCATCTGGCCCTCCTACACTAGATAGGGCAGACCTGCATCTAAAGAAGTAGCAGAAAACAAAACATTTAGCTCCTTCAAAGGGAACCTCACAGTGACTGGGAGCAATTCACCCAAGGTCTTTTGAAGGTCGTTATGGCCATTAAGCCCCCCTCAGGAGTTTCACTCCCTACACCACCTAGTACAGTATCTCCACCTAAAAGAGTTATGGAAGATGTTTCTTCTGATGAAGAAACATCCTCCGAAGAGAAATCTCTGGCCTATTCCTCACAGATCTCTTCTTCCCCAGAGGAAGACTCTGATGAAACTGACTCACCCATGGAAGAACTCTCCTTTGGTGAGTCCCTAGTCAAAATGAGAGATCACTTCAAATAGGATAGCACTGAGGTATCTGATGTACAAAAAAATATACTACAACCTTCTGCAGGTGGAATCACCCAGTTCTTTAGCTATTCCTCTTGTGTTATCTGCTTTCCTAGATGCCTTTACCTCTGCTTCCAAGGGCCCAGTCTCCCAGCCTCCTGCTCCTAAGAAGCCAGAATGATTTTACAAGGTCACTGAGGACTGTAGGTTCTTGTTTAAATGTCTTTCAGCAGATTCATTGGTGATTTCATTGGCTTCAGACAAACCATCCAGGTTACTGCCTTCAACATCTCTCCTCCCTTCAGATAAGGATAGCAGGATGCTAAAAAGACTGGCCAAAAAAGTGTATACTTCAGCCACCTTGGCATTTAGAGCCATTAATTACCAAATACACATGACCAAATTTGCCGTAGATCTTCTGCCCCAACTCTCCCAGATCATTTCAGATTTGCCTGACTCAGAGAATAAGACCTTAGCTGCATCCTTTCTTGGATCCTCTTCACAGGTTGCTCGCCACTCCATCAAATGCAGTTGTGATGCTGCAGATGCCTCTGGTTCTGTTTTAAGGAGATTCTCCTGGTTAAGACTGCAGCCATTACCAGAGGATATCAAATCTAAGCTTATGGATGGCCCTTTGGACTGCTCCACTTTGGCTCTGCAGCTGCTGATTTATTTAAAACTCTGCAGGAAAGGGAAAGGAATTACAAGAATAGAAACACATTGTTGTTTCTCCAGTGCCTATCAGAAAAATTACCCAACAAAAACTGCATTTGTACATAGGCATTCCTGCTCTCCTCCACCTAAAACAAAAAAGGATGGTAGGAAGCCTTGCAGCCCCTGCAACTTCGGTTCAGAAATGGCACTTTCCAGGCAAGCCTGGTTCCTTCTGACTACCCAAACCACCCAGTCATATCCCAATTTCCCAGTGCTTCTCTCTGTCTTTGCCATTCTGGGAAAGCATAACTCAAGACTCCTGGGTTCTCTTCATCATTCAAAAAGGATACTTTCTGGTGTGGGATTCCCTGCCTTCCTTCAGGGACACTCTTCAACCACCAAAAGAACAACTTCCCTCCTTTATAGAGGTACTTCTAGACCTATGGAGACAAGGAACCATTTAGGAAGTTCCTCAAAACCAAAAAGGAAGAAGTTTCTACTCCAGAATGTTACTGGTGCCCAGGAAGGATGGTCCTTGGAGGTCCATCTTGGATCTGTTTCATCTCAATACCTTTCTGAAGGTTCCCCCCTTCTGTATGTTAACTCTTCAAACTGCCACAAGCCTTCTTAGCCTCCTTGGATATCAAGGATGCATACCTACACATTCCTATACACCCCAACCGCAGGAGGGTTTTACATTTCTCTGTGGCTTTCTAGCATTTTCAGTTCTCTGCCTTGCCCTTTGGACTTTCTACTGCACCAGGGATATTTACAAAATGTCTAGCCCCTGTGATTGCCTGCTGCAGACTCCAGGGCATCCATGTTTTCCTTTATCTGGATGATCTCCTGTTTATGGAAACTTCCCCAGAAATCCTAGTTCTTTTCACCATTTCTCTTCTACAATGACTGGGTTTCATCATAAAACTACAAATAAATCAGTTCTCTGTCCTTCTCGGGATCACATCTTCCTGGGGTGCAGGATTCAGACAGACCTTATGAGAGTCCCTCTTCCTCCTCTTAAGACACAGGACCTAATGCCCTACTTCAGAAACTGTCTGCCTCTTCACCACATCTCAGCCAGTGAGTTCCTCAGGATTTTGGGTTTCATGGCATCCACTGTCCCAGTGCTACCTTTGGCAAAACCTCACATGCGAAAACTCCACTGGTTACTAAAGTAAGTTTGGATGCAGCATTCACACCTTCTAGACTTTCCCATTCCTCTCATCCCCTGTCTGCCAGGACTCCCCTTGCACCCCCTCTCTCTAGTATAAGAGCTGTTCACAGATGCTTCAGATGTAGGATGGGGGCAGCTTTTGGACACTTGAAAGCTCAAGGGGTATGGTCCCCCTCTCAACAAAGGGAACACATTAGTGTAAGAGAGATGAGAACGCTGCTGCTAGCCATTCAGATCTTTCACCTCTTTTTCACCCAGGACCTCTAAAACTGTTCACGGACAATATTATGGTCTTCTGGTATGTGAACAAGCAGAGGAGAGCCAAATCCTACCTATTATGCAAGCTGGCACTCCAGGCTTGGGAACTGGCAGTACAATATCAGGTGACACTCCAGGCTATGTACATCTCATCCAATCAAAATTGTGTGGCAGACACCTTGAGCAGGTCCCTAACGCAGTCCCATAAATGGATGCTTCAAAGGGATGTGTTCCTGGACATTGTCCACCAGTGGGGTATACCGCAAATAGATTTCTTTGCCTCCCTTATGAACAGTCAACTTCCACAATTCTGTGCCAGAATCCCTCACCCTCTGGTCTGGAAGGTAGATGCCCTTTCTTTCTCTTGGTAGGGGATGTTTCTGTATGCATTCTCTCCCTTCTGATCATTCCGAAAGTCATGTTCAAAATTCAGCAGGACAAACCAAAAATCTTGCTGGTGACTCCCTTTTGGCCAAGACAGCATTGGTTTCCCCTTCTCCTGCATTTAGCCAAGGGCAATCACAAGTTACCTTACAGGGTGGACTTTCTCACAGAAGAGAAAGGAACTCATCCATTCCCACTGCTCTACCCCCCAGTTTACTCTGTGGTTAATAGGGTTTTAATTCCTTATAGACACCTGTTATAGGGCAATGTGCTAAGGGTTCTGCAGGAGACCAGGAAACTCAATATGAGAAACTCTTACCTATCCAAGTGGAAGAGATTTTCAGTTTGATGTTTCTCATGAAACCAGGATCCACTATCAGTGGAAGTCCCCATGGTTCTATCCTTTTTGTGTGAATTGCTCAATGCTGGCTTGGCCTACTCTTCTGTGATGGCCCATATGCCAGCTATTTCTGCCTGTCTGCCTCTATTCCCCCTCTAGCTACCAGATTTGAGGCTAAACAATTTTTTAAAGGTGTCCTTCAGATCAGACCTCCCAGGAAACCTATCTCTCATCCCTGAGATCTTAATTTCATGCTAGAAAATTTGACTCCCCTTTCAAATCAGCTTCATCAACATCCTTACAGTATTGCTTCTGGAAAACTGTACTCCTAGCTATCACTTCAGCCAAACTTGTGTCTGAGCTCCAGGCCGTTATGGCCTCTTCCCCCTTTTTTGGTTTCCATAAAGACAGGGTGTCCTTGTGTACCAACCCTTCTTTCTATACCCAAGGTAGTCAACGAATTGTCACTCAACCAATCCATTAATGTACCTACCTTCTTCCCTCGTGTTGCATACCCTGGATGTGCACAGACAACTTACATTTTACCTAGACAAGACCAAATCTATTAGGAAATCAGACCAGATTTTTGTTTCCTATCATCCCAGGGTTCTGGGATTGCCCATTTTCAAGCTGATTATTTCTACTTGGATTTCTAAGGCTTTTTCCTTCTGTTATGTGAAGCCTGGTAAGACTCTTGCTTCTTCTGTAAAGGCCCATTCCACTAGGGCTGTAGCTTCATCAGGTGCTTTCTTCAAGGGATTAGACATTGGCTCTATTCTTGAAGCAACTACATGGACTTCTGTACATACCTTCACTAAACATTACAAACTGGATGGCATTTCTAGTCCAGGGTGGGGTTTGCCAGAGCCATACTCCATGGCTTTCTGGAGAGCTCAACCTCTTCCTCCACCCTCTCCTCATGAGATTTTGTACTCTGTCATGTTAAGAATACTGCAACAGATGAATAGAAGGACATAGAATAGTTGTATAAAATCTTACAATAATTATAGATGTCTTCTTCTCTGTTGTAGTATGCCAGTCCCTCCCTCCTTCCCCCTGCTGGTTTGGTTCCTTACCTTGGATGGTCATACCCTACCTTCCTTAAGCTGGCTTCCTCCTGGGGCATTCAGTTTTGAGGTAGATGCGTACTTACATCACTTTTAAGGCTGGCATTCATGCGCAGCCTACATGCAATGTACCACTCATCCTACAGTAATGAAAGACTTTTGTATACTGATCCACACCGGTTCACTTATGGAAGAGAATTCCTCAGGTTAAGAATACTGCAACAGAGAAGAGAAGGACATCTATCATTATGGTAAGATTCTACACAACTATTCTTTATACATTTGTCTGATCTGATGGCAAGCCACACAAAAAGCTGTAGAGGAAAACATCCCACTGCCTCCAGGGGGTACTGATGAGATCATTGAAAGGATTCCCTGCAGCCCAAGGACAGTATCCGCCTCTGCCTGTTTGGAAGCAGTTAGAATAAAAGTCCCATCTACCATGAGAAACCCTGTCATATTGTTGTCTGCTCTGGGGCTGCTGAGACTTGTGGTACCATTAGTTTTTGGTTCCTGTTTGTTTCCTTTTTAAAGGTCCACTGAGGTGCTGAAAACTTTACCCAACAGATGTGAGAGTTTGATGCCCTGCTCACATTGCAGAATCTCTTTCTCCTGTTGCCTGAGAAGAAGGCGCCATCAAAGGGGGCATTGATGAATGCCACTTTAAAGTGGTCTGTGAAATCTGTAAGGTGCAGCAAGGGTTTGTCTCTTCATTATCAAGCCTGAGTTTGCCACTTTAGCTACCCCATCCATTGCATTATAAATTAAACTCATGGACAGTGAGGAGGTGAAAAGTACAGTTGTGTAAGCAAACTTAACATAATGATAGATGTTCAGATAGACTGTTGCAGTAGCCTAAGCTATATGAGAAATATCCTGCCAAGGAGTGGGCTAACAGCTAGCTTTCAAAGCTTTAGGGCACCTTTCAATGAGAGCAGTATAAAGTAAGTGGTTAAAGGGAAAACCTTCAGAGCTTTCTTGCTTCAGAGCAGAGGAACGGAAGGTAGAGCCCTACCAGCTAGGTATGTTTCATGATAAAGGGAAAGTAAAACTATCCACATCCGAGCATAAAACACAACAAAGAAGGGAAGCGAAGGGAGGTTGTTCGTAGTGCAGCAGTGATCTGTTTAAACATTTAATGTTTTTGGTAAATTTACTTAACATAGCTGACCTAAGGTAATCATTAGGTGACCATTGCTTAAACTATATGGAATGAACACTAGAGTTTAGACAGAAAGGGAGAAGGAAGAAATATCAGAGCCCAGGAGCCTATGGAGAATAGTCCTAGCAATGCCTGCATTGGACCTAGAGAAAGAATCTAAATCTGATTTTGTCGTTTTCATTCTTCCTGCTGAATGATTCTAGGATACGATCCTTTGATCTGACTCTGCCACATTTGCAA
Source organism: Protopterus annectens (assembly GCF_019279795.1). Lineage (NCBI taxonomy): Eukaryota > Metazoa > Chordata > Ceratodontiformes > Protopteridae > Protopterus > Protopterus annectens. Next base: position 835,316,195 of record NC_056730.1, on the reverse strand, counting down.
GGTTTCGGAACCAAGCCTCAAGTTCCTCCCCCTTCCCATAATGCTCAATTCCATCCACAACTCCTATGATCTCATTTGCAGCCATAGCTACAAGAAAGAAAGATCCAGCCTTGAGATTAAGTGTATCTATTCTGGATATTTTTTGGATAATTATTGTCCTTTATTCTCTTTTAACCCTTTCATATCCCTTAGCGTGTCACAGGTGTTAGGGTTTTTCTCTTTACTGTTGTATGCTCACTCTAGTACCACTCATGATACTTGACTGACTTTCTAGTTCTAAGTACTTTTAAGTCAAGTTCTAAATACTTATATATTTTCTATTCTGTTTAAAAAAAAACATTGTTTAACTTAGTGTTATCTGAAAACCCTTGTGTTTTAGGGTTTACTGCCTACTGCTGTCTCATGTCTGAGAAACTTGCACCAGATAAACCTATGGGTTTCAAGAAGTGCACTTCTTGTGGCCATAACATTCCCAATTCTGATGCCCATAAGAAGTGTGTATACTGCTTAGGAGCAGCCCACCTGGACTCTCCATGCACTGTTTGTGCAACCTTTAATCCAAGAGCCTTGTTGGATCATTGGAACAAGCTCATCTTGAAAGGATTACTTCCTACTGGGGCTCAAATCCCCTCTAAACATACTCAAATGGTTTCGGAGCTGAGGAAAAGACAACCACAAATCTCCAAAAACCTCCTAGGAGCCAGCTGAGAAGTTGTGGAAAGCCTCGGATTCGATGCCCTCAGATCCAAGAACTGTCTGGATGCCCTTGGATCCTCAACAGTTCTCCAATCTGAATGGCTCAACCCCGACTACCACTTCTCACCTTCCATCCACCTCTTTCATGGATCCTAGACCCTCGGATCTGACGAGTAGAGGACATGCAGCAGAATTTATGTTGAAGCCAGTGTCTCCAGCTCTGCCTCCACAGTTCCAGACACTGACAAAGCACGCTATGTCAGTGTCCATGACTTCATCTAGGTCCTGTAGCAGTTTGTCAGAAGCAGATATGGACAGGATGATAAGATTCCTTAGGGCTCAGATTCAAATGGGGGTTCTGATAGCTCTATCCCCTAATGGATCCATGAGCATGCCTGCCCAACACATACTGTCTCCTTCTCCAATCTGACCCTCGGCTTGGGAGTCCCAGGATTCCAGCTCCTCGAGAGGTTCGGCATCGGATCCCAGGAAGCTCCCTTCCTCGACTCCAATAGTATCCCTGACCAGTCCTGCTACAATGCCCTCAGATCAGAGTGTGTCTTGGATCTAAGACATCAGCACCGGATCAGAGGGTTTGGGTTAAGTTCCCACTTTGTCCTATCTTTCCCTTCCCCTTGGTGCCTCGGCCCTGGATGGCTCAGATCCAGGATCGGCCCTGAACTCCCTTCTTTGTCTGCTTTGGCTCCAAGGAGCAAGGGAGAGGTTTCCCTGGGCCAGTCAGCCTTCCAGGTGGTAGAAAAGGTTTTCTCTCTACATAGAGAACTGTCCTGTCTAGTCACTGGTCCTATCCCATTCCCCTCATTGGGTCTGAGCTGTGAGCCCATCATCTCATGTCCTACTGGTCAGCCAGCTCAGGAAAGCCTCCACACATGTTCACCAGAGGGATTCACCCTTTTTTCCAACACCTTTCTGGAGCACCCAACAGAAGTGGTACCTTAGAAGACAACATGCAAGAGGAGGCACATGGACTCCTCTATGGAGTTTCTCACAGCTGACGCCGATTTTAATGAGGGAGAAGGGTCCCTCTGATGCCACCTGACAATATTTGCTTTGGGGGCAACCTGGAAATCCTCAAACAGGAAAGTGGCTGGTCTACCTAAATTCCTTCCCCTGAGAAGTTGGTGTTCCTAGAGGCTTTTGGGACTGTCTTATCTGCATCTTGGGTGACCCCCCCCCCCGGCAGATGAACATATTGACCTAGTTTTCTGCCTTACTTGGAAGGAACTGAACACTGTGGAATCTGTCCACATGTGCCCGGATACATTTCTAGTTCCCCCTTTAAATAGGCCTCACCAGAGCAAGGGAATCCCAGTTGATACCATGGTTGTGGTGGCTGCCACTAAGAAAGAGCTAGCAGAGCAAAGCTCCTCTGTCCATCCACCAAACAGGGAGTCCAGAGCAATGAACAGATTTGGAAAGTGCATTTATGTCTCAGCCACTTTCGCACTGAGGTCATTAAATTACCTGACACATTTTACCCGTTTGCAGAGAGATTTGATCAATGAGCTTTCAAACTCTCTCACTGAGACCATGTCGGCGGAGGACCTGAAGAAGGTCTCTCCTCAACTGGCTACTCTCCCATCTATTGCTAATTCATCGATGTGTCTGATCTCCCATACAGAGGAGGGTACCTCACAAGCAGCCAGTTAAGGCATAGCTGTTAGGAGACATGCCTGAATGAGGCTATGTGACTTTTCAGAAACCTTCAAGCTGTCTTTTGTTAATGCCCCCCTTTGATGGGCCATCAGTGAAAGATGCACTCACCTGCAGTGAGCAGGAGGGAAAAGACTCTGTCTGCCACTGGAACCAAGTTTTCTACCTCTCAACAATCATTCTCTAAGAGCCAGCAAGGTGGTAAGAAAATGTGGTTCCAGAAATCCCAGTGATCTTTTCAGGACTCATGTCACCCCAAGGGGGCTGCAAAACCAGGGCTTCAGAGACACCTACTCTGGTAGGCCCTGTCAGCACTCCTGAAGTGTTGCCCAGCTGTCCAACTCTGCAGGCAGTCAGGGTCATTTTTCCTTGTAACTGGATGCCTGGACCAATACCACAAAAAAATACATGGGTGCTAAGAATCATATCCAGAGGTTACTACATACCCTTTTCCCTTACACCTCCTGTCAAAAGGAGGAAACTCACAGATGTTCCATCCAGTCAGAGGGAATTAGCAGCTCAAGATATTCAAAAGCTGCTTCAAAAAAGAGTCATCCAATGGGTCTCACCCAAACAGATAGGATTTGGAATTTACTGCTGCTTCTTCTTGGTGCCAGAAAAACAGGGAACCTGAGACCAGTTCTAGGTCTAAGCAATTTGAATGTGTATGTAAAGAAGTCAAAGTTCTGAATGGTTATGGTTCAGTCCATCCTGCCTGTTCTGCAGAAGAACGATTGGATGTGCTCCATAGATCTTCAAAATAGACAGCTGTTCCAGAAGGCACCTGTGCTTTTGGCTGGGGGCCAATCACTACCATTTCAGAGAACTGCCCTTTGGTCTCACCACAGCCCCCAGGGTGTTCACCAAATGCATGGCAGTCATGGCAGCTCACCTGAGACTCAAAGGATTCCAGGTGTTTCCCTACTTTGACAATTGGTTCTTCACTGCCCCAACCAGGCATCAACTTCTACATGCCAGGGATTAATTGCTTCTGATCTTCAACTCCCTAGGCATAACAATAAACCTTGCCAAATCGAAGCTGACTCCTGTACAGACACTGGACTTTATAGGAACTCAGCTGGATACTATGACTCAAGCGGCATCATTACCTCTTCATCATATCACTTTATTGAGAAATCAAGTATAAGACTTACTGTTTCATCTGTCCCCCACAGCAAAACTAGAGTTACTACCACTTGGGTCAATGGTTCATAGGTTCGTAGGTGTTTACTAGGCTAATGACCACAAGGGCCTTTTTTAAGCTTAGCCATGCATCCCAAATTTCTGACACATTCTGATACCCTTGCTAAGTATAAGCATAGGCCTGAGAGATGAACCATTTACAGGTTACCTGTGTCCATTGGAGACAAAGGTGCCAAACCAGGGATGAATTTCTGGTTTCCTATCCAATTGTCCAAATTGTACTTGAATTGGTTAGGGAGGATCTCTGCTTCACGTGGATGTGGAGCCTGTTCCAGATGGGGTAGTTTCTGGGATACATAACTCTCTCTCCAACAGATCCTATTTATATCACAGGCAAAGCTGGATAATTCATGTGCTGTTTGTTTTGTGGGTATGCATGAGGTCCATCAGAGTGGGGTCTGACAATGCCAGGCATAGATCCCCCCTCAAAAGCCTGTAGGAGTCAGAATACAGGGGTAGGGCCTTGAGGCGGTCTGCATAGAACATTTTACTTATGCCCTGTATTCTTTTAGTGAGGAACCTCTGTGAGCATTCCAATTGTTGGATATGCCTGGTTAAGTACATACCAAAGGGGGCATTGTACTCAATGATAGGTCTGATGAATGCCATATACAGTGGGACAATGACTTCCTTGGACTTAGATGCCATACCTTTGTTTATAAGTTGCACAACATAGAATGATTTCCTCACTACTGTAGACAAGTGATGGTCAAAGGCTAGATTACTATCTATGTGTGTCCTTAAGTCCCTGACTACTGAACAGTGTCCGCTATCATTCTTATAGTCCATCTAGCAAGTTTCTTTATGCAAATTCTTCAATGGACACTGGTGGTTCAGTGGCCCATTCTGTACTAGCCTCTATCATTTCCAGTAAAACTCACTCCAGTTTGCAAACATGAAATTCATTGATGGATCCAGTCAGTTAATCTCATTCTGGGCATACATTTCTCTCCCTCCCTCAGCAGCCACAGTGACCATGGGTGCCCAACTGAGCTGGGGTGGGTCATTTCATGGGAAAGATGACCCAAGCCATGTGGTCCCTCCCCAGATACCAAGTTGCATGTCATTGTCTTAGAGATGAGAGCAGTCTTCCTGACATTGCAAGCCTTTCAAGACCTTCTCGCTCCAGGGACTATTGCAATCCATACAGACAACATGACAGTAGTCTGGTACAAATAAGGAGGAACCTGTTTCTACCCATTGTGCAGGGAGGATATGAGAGTGTGGGAATGGGCAATCTCTTCAGACCGCTTTCTTATTGCAATACACATACCAGGGAAAACCAAAGCACTGGTGGACAGACTCAGTAGGTCCATCCTGATTCCTCACGAGTTGTCCCTCAAACAGTAATGAATATGATCTTCAGCCACTGGAGTCAGCCTTGGTGCAATCTGTTTGCCTTCCCTCAACAAGCGCAGCAAGCTCTTCGCTCTGATCCTCCCTCTGGGGGAGTTACCCAGGGATGCTGTGAGTCACAATTGCCCCCCAGTATCTTCTTCAGCTGATTCCAAAGTTTTTTATAGAAAACAAGCAGCCTGAAGAGCTGTCATGGTCAAATTGAAATAAAACTGTTTGCATTCTCTATTCGAGTGGTTAGTATCTAGTTTTCCTTTCTGGAGTTGGGAGTCCATTCTAGTTTGGTGGATTCCCTTGGTTTGTGAGTTTTTGTTATTTGGTCTAGTTATCCACCCTCAGCATTGTTCATAGGTTCATAGGTTGGTACTAGGCTATCGGCCCTAGGGCCTATACAAGCCTAGCCATAACAATTCCCTGGCTATTTCTTCCCACAGTATTTACTTCCCTGGACCCCTGTCTAGCAGGGCGACTGACGTGATCCCCAGGGTGAATTTCCTATCTCTCATCCAATCATCAAGGTTCCTTTTGAAGAGGGCCAAAGAGGTGCTCTGTTTGACATGTATGGGCAGACTATTCCAGAGTCTGGAGAGTCTCTGGGCCAGGAACCTATCCCTCCAGCATGTTTTGTTCATTGTGATGACAAGGTTTAGATCCCTGGAGTGTGTGTCTCTGAGGGCTTGGGATTTCTTTAAATGTAGCATGTCCAACAGCTCTGGGTTTGACATGGGCTTGTATGTTAAGCAGAGATCGCCTCTGAGTAGACAATATGCAACAGAGTATAGGTGGAGTTTTTTGTAGTTTGTGTGTATTGGAAACTATGGCAGAAGGGGCTGGTCCAATGATTGGAAGCCAGAGTTTGTTCAGCCTCAAGGGACACATTGCCAATGGTGTGAACAGCATTAGCAGCAATGCAACCTACTGAACTCACAAAGTTGATTGGTTTACTTAAGGAATTGCTTCAGAGTGTTCGTAACGGTGGCGAGTATGATCGTTCAGAGCGGACTGCCTTATCAATGCATAACCATTTGGATCTGATGTTGTCCTTTTCATTCCTCCTCAGGAATGGGTCTAGGATCTGATTCTGTGATTGACACAGCTGCATATACCTCCTTCCTCTACCCATAATCCCCAACTCCTCAGATCTCGTTTGCTGCCATTGCGACAAGACGCTATTCCAGATCTTAAACAGTGAGAGTTTGTTTTTCTTGGTATTTTCTTGCTAATCTGCAATAATTTGTTAGTATTACTACTTGAATATTATAATTTCTGTTTTCTCCTCCCTCTTATTGTCTTTAAGTAGTCACTGGCATTAGGGTTTGTTTTCTCTTGTATCCCTACAGTTATTTCTACCTCTTGTGCCCTTTTTGGCACTTCATCTAACTCTTTTGCTTACTTATATAGATTTAAACTAATATATATAAAAAAGAAGCATTTTGTGTATTAGAGTATACAGAGTTAAACAATATTTTTTCATTGTATAACTTCTTTAGTGTTAAAGTTTGGGTTATTCAGAGCATGTAGCTCATACTGTGTTAATTTTTAAAGTTTCTCTGTTCTTGTTACAGTTATAGTTATGTCTGAAAAACTCACCAGCTTTAAGAAATGCATTTTTTCTGGGCATAAAATTCCCACCCACAAGAAGTGCGTGTACTGCCTGGGGCCTGAAAATTTTAAATCCTCATGTGAAATCTGCACCAGTTCAACCCCAGGACCATGTCAGAGCAGTGCAACAAATTAATCCTTAAGGGCTTGCTTCCAGTTTCTTATTCCTCTTCTGGGGCTCAAACCCCCTGTAAAGCTCAAGGCTCCATAGAATCAAAGAAACAAGCTCTCCCTAAGTCTCCAAGGGCTTCGTTGAAGCCGCCTGAAAAGCACAAGAAGACTTTGGATCTGAAGAACATCACTCCTTGCTCGGATCCACAGGCCTCTTCGGATCTGACAGGCATAATTACCATATCCAGCTCTCCATTACCATCTATATCCTACTCAGATCCCAGACCCTCAGATCTGACAGTTAGAAGCCGATCTCCAGAGTGTATCTTAAAACCAGTTTCTCTGGCTCTGCCATCCTAACTGTTTCAAACCCCAAAGAAACATTCTAGATCTCCTTCCTCAGCTTCATCTAGGTCTTCTAGGAGCTTGACAGAGGCAGATATGGACATGATGATGTGGAGATTTCTCAGGGCTCAGATCCAGATGGGGGTCGTGCCACCTCCATCCCCTCTCAGATCCGTGAGTCCACCTGCCTAGCCAGTACTGTCTGCTTCTCTTATCTGACCTGTGGTCTTGGAGTCTTAGGACCTAAGATCCCCAAGAGAGTCAGTGTCAGATCCAAGGAAGCTCCCTTCCTCGATTCTGGCAGTTTCTCTGAATAGCTCTGCTCTGATACCAGTGGATCAGAGCATGTCTCAGATCCAGGAAGTCAGTGCCGAGTCTGCTGGGTTAGGTTCAGCTTCGATGTTGTCGGATCTGTCCCTTGCCCTTGGTGCCTCAGCTCTTAAGAGCCCGGTCCGATTTTCTCTGAAGAGATCGAATCCAGGTTTGGCCCAGACCTCTCATCCTTGGCTGCCTGAGCTCCGAGGTGCGGGTGAGAGAGGTATCCCTGGGTCCGTCAGCTTTCCAAGTAGTAGAAAGGACCTTCTCTCATATCTCATATCTCGGATCCTACCCCTCACCTTTCATCAGGTCTGAACTCTGAGCCCATCATTTCTACTCCTCAAGGTCAGCTAACTCCGGGAAGCCTCCACAGTCATTCCTCAGAGAGATACTCCCCTTCTTCTGACATCTCCCCTGAACACCCCATGGAGGAGATACCACAGAAGAAGACATGCAAGAGGAGGCAAATAGACTTCCCTATGTAGTCTGTCACAGAAGACACCGATTTTGATGAGGACGAAGGATCTCCCCGATTGCCTCCTGATGATGTCACCTTTGGGGATATCCTGGAAATCCTCAAACAAAAGGGTGGCTAGTCTTCTCTAGCTGCTCTTTCAGAAGAATCAGTGTTCCTGGAAGCTTTTGAGGTTGGTCCATCTACATCTTGGATGACCCTCCCCTGGTGGATGAGCTTATTTATCTAGTTTCCCGATGGGCTTGGAAGGAACTAGACACAGTTGAGCCCATTCCCAAACACCCATATAAATTCTTAGTTCCTCCTTCAGACAAACCCCTCTGGAGCATGGGAGTCTCCATCGATCCCATAGTTCTGGTGGCAGCCACTAAGAAGGAGCTAGCTGAGCAAAGCTCCTCTGTCCATCCAGTGAGCAGGGAGTTCAGAGTGATGGGCAGATTTGGAAAGAACATTTACGTGTCAGCCACATTCACATTGAGGTCATTAAATTACCTGGCACATTTTACTCACTTCCAGAGTAATTTGATCAAGGAGCTTTCAAACTCTCTCGCTGAGACCATGTCGGAGGAGAATCTCAAGAAGGCTTCTCTTCAGCTGGCTACTCTTTCATCTATTGCCAGTTCATCAATAAGGCTGATCTCCCATACAGTGGAGGGTACCTCACAAGCAGCCGGTTCAGGCATAGCTGTTAGGAGACTTGCCTGGATGAGCTTATGCAACTTTGCAGAGCCCTTCAAGATGTATTTTGTTAATGCCTCCTTTGATGGCTCCTACTTGTTTGGGCTCTCAGTGAAAGACACGCTCACCCTCAGAGAACAGGAGGAAAGACACTGTCTGCTGTTGGAACCAAGTTTTCTACCCCCTCAAAGTTCATTCTCTAGGAACCAGCAGGGTGGTAAGAAAATGTAGGTCCAGAAATCTCAAGGACCTTTACAGGACTCGCACTGGGATATTTCCTCCAGAGGCAGAGGAGGTGGATTCAATGGCAGACATTGCCCCAGAGTCAAAGGGGAACCACAAAACCAGTGCTTCAGAGACACCTCGTCTGATAGGCCCTATCAGTGCTCCTGAAGTATTCCCTGACTGTCTATCTATGGAGGCAGTTGGGGTTGATTTTCCTTGCACTTGGATGGCTCAACAAATATTACAAGAAATACATGGGTGCTAAAAATCATATCCAGAGGTTACTACATACCCTTTTCCCTTCCATCTCCTTTCCAAAGGAAGAAACTCTCCAATGTTCCACCCAGTCAGAGGAAATTTGCAGCATAAGGAATTCAAAAGCTGCTACAAAAAGAGTGATCAAGGAACTCCAACCTGAAAGGATAGGATTCAGAACTTACTCCTGCTTCTTTTTAGTGTCATTGAAAAATGGGGACCCAAGACCAGTTTTGGATCTAAGCAGTTTGAATCTGTATGTAAAGAGGTCAAAGTTCTGAATGGTTATGGTTTAGTCCATCCTGCCTCTTCTGCACAAGGACAATTGGATGTGCTCTACAGAGCTCCCGAATGCATACTATCACATAAAAATAGACAGGTGCTCCAGGAGACACCTGCCTTTTCAGCTGGGAGCCAATCACTACCAATTCAGAGCACTGCCCTTTGTACTCACCACAGCCCCCAGGTGTTCAACAGATGCATGGAAGTGATGGCAGCTCACTTAAGACTCAGAGGATTCCAGGTGTTTCCCCTACCTTGATGACTGGCTCCTCACCAACCCAACCAGGCATCAGCTTCTACAAGCTAGGAATTACTTGCTTCAGATCTCCAACTCCCTAGGCATTACAGTAAACCTTGCCATATTGAAGCTGACTACTGTACAGACTGGAATTTATAGGAACTCAACTGGATTCTACAACTCAAGTAGCATCATCACCTCTTCATCATATCACTACATTGAGAAATCAGGTGCAGGACTTACTGTCTCGTCCGTCCCTTCCAGCAAAAGTAGTGCTACAAAATCTTGGGTCAGTATCAGCTGCCATTCTTCTAGTCTCTGTAGCAAGAATCTTTATGTGAATCCTTCAATGGATACTGGTGGTTCAGTGTTTCATTCTTTACCAGCTTCTATCATTTCCCATAAAACTCACTACAATTTGCAAATGTCATGTTCACCAGTGGAGCCAGTTAGACAACATCTTTCTGGGCAGACCATTCTGTCTTCTGCCACCAATAGCCACTGTGACCACAGAAGCTTCCCAACTGGGGTGGGATGGGGCATTTCATGGGAAAGATGGTGAAAGACATGTATGCCTTGGAGACCAAGTTGCATATTAGTGTCTTAGAGATGAGAGCAGTCCTCCTGATGTTGCAAGCCTTTCAGGGCTTTCTCCTTCTAGGGACTATTGCTGTCCATATGGACAACATGTCAGTAGTTTAGTACATCAACAAACAAGGAGGAACCCATTCCTACCCGTTGTGCAGAGAGGCCATGAGAAAGGTCTGGGAATAGGCAATCTCTTCAGACCCACTTTCTTATTGCAATACTCAGCAGAAAAAAACAGTGCACTGGCAGACAGAATCAGCAGGTCCATCCTGATTGCTCACAAGTGGTCCCTCAGTCAAACAGTAGAAAATATGATCTACAGATTATGGGATCAGCCTTGCTGTGTCCTATTTGCCTCTTCCCTCAACAACAAGTGCAGCAAGTGCTTTGTTCTGATCCCCCCTCTGGGGGAGTCACCAAGGGATGCTCTGATTCACGATTGCTCCCCCCAACCTCCTCTATGCTTACCCCCCATCTTTCGTTGATCACCAAATTTTTACAGAAAGCAAGCAGGCAGAAGAGCTCAGTCATCCTCATTTCCCCCTTCTGGCCACGACAGGTATGGTTACCCTTTCTCTGGTCTCACTTGAGATATTCTCCATGGATACTGGAGCCACTCAGGATCTCTTATCTCATCCGTCAGAAAGTCAACATCCCAGTCTGCATGTCCTCAAATGGACCATATGGTTTCTGCACTTCCAGTATTAGTAAGATGGTCCAGACTCACTTCCCCTGTTCTTGACATTATCTTGATCTCCCAGAAGGCCTCCACCAAGAAAGTCTACAGAAGCAAATGGAAAAGATTTTCTATTTGAGCGTCCAATCAGAATGTTGACTCCTTTTCAGCACCTACTTTGGCCATTTTTCTTTTTCTCTACTCTTTTTAGGAAGGGGCTAGTTTTTCTATCATTAAACTTCAGTTGGCAGCCATATCCATCTTCCGCACTGGAAATCAGTCATCATCTGTGGCATCTTCTAGATTATGCAAGTCTTTCTTAAAGGGAATCTTCCATCTTAGACCTCCAATTAAGGATCCCTCCCTTCCTTGGGATTTGACGGTGGCCCTTCGAGGTTTAACTTGGAACCCTTTGAACTGATGGACAAATATGATATGGAATTTCTTTCTTGGAAAACAATATTTTTATTAGCTATCACTTTAGCTAAAAGAATTTCTGAGCTATAGGCCTTATTGACTGGGCCTCCTTACATTATTTTCCATAAGGATATGGTACCTCTTTGAACTAGCCCTTCCTTTCTGCCTAAAGTGACCATGGAGACTAACATTAACCAGTCCATTCAATTACCAGTTTTCTTTCCCAAGCTTACTGAAGGAAAATATATGCTGCACATACTTGATGTTCACAATTACATTTATATCTTCACAGAACAAAACAGTACAGGAAGTCTGATTAGGTTTTTGTGTCTTTTTCTCCTAATCCCTTGGATCAAGCAGTTGCCAAAATTACTCTGGCCAAATGGTTCACCAATTGTATTTTTCTGATTTATTCTCAAAAAGGTCTGGAGTTGCCTCATCCTCCTAGAGCTCACTCCACTCGATCTATGGCTACATCATCTGCTTTTTCTTCCAGAACCACCATTGACAACATCTCTGCTGCAGCCACTTGGTCAAAGACTCATACCTTTGTTATGCTTTACAAATGAAACATTGTCTCAATAAGCAGAGCTTCCTTTTTGTTTAACAGTACTTTTGCATGTCCTTCCTTGAGGGCCTCCCAAGAGTTACATAGATGGGGACTCTGACCCATTCATGAGGAAGAATGAAAAGGACAACATCATATTTAGAAGTTATGTACTTACCATAACTTGGCATCTGTGTTGTTCATTTTCATTCTTCCTCACCTTCCCCTCACAACCATCCCCCAGCCCTGTCACTCCTAGAAGGATCTTTGGATGTTATTTGAACCTTCATGTTCCTAGTTTGAGCCTCATCTTTTCTTGCATCTGTTCTGTCTCTATAACACAGTAGGCAGTAAGGTAGCAAACTCAATCTGAGGAGTTGGGGATGGAGTAGGGCATTGTGGGTAGAGGGAGGAGCTCAAGATTTGGATCCATAGTCTTGTATATGTGGCCGAGTCAGATCTGAGGATCAGATCCTAGACCCATTCATAAGGAAGAATGAAAATGGACAACACAAATGTCAAGGTATGATAAGTACATAACTTCTATATTTTAATCACCCTTTGGATTCTAACCTTCTACCTAGATGTGGATTACATGACAGTGGATGGAACTTGGATAAAGGTACTGTGTCTAGCCATTACCTTGTAGCAATGTCTACTGTTTACCAGCAAAAAGGCCAGGAGTGCAAGAACAATTCAATTTGGTGACTGATTAAACAAAGAATTTTCTTTTGTGGCAGAACACTACCGTAGTTCTGTGACTGAAGAATTTAATAGGTTTATAGGTAGGTACTAGGCTATCTGCCCGAAGGCATTTATAAGCCTAGCTGCAATGTGTTGGCTTTCGTCACCCCCTTAGATTAGTGTCCTGTGCCTCTGTCCAGCAGAGCCATTGAAGTGATCCCTGGGGTAAACTTTCTGTTTCCCATCCACTCGTCAAGGTTTCTCTTGAAGAGGGTTAGCGAGGAGCTATGCCTAATGTAGATTGGAATCTTGTTCCAGAGCATGGGAAGTCTCTGGGACAGGAATCTATCCCTCCAGCACATCCTATTTATTGTTGTGGTGAGGTTTAGATCCCTGGAGCGTGTGGCTCGAGGGGATATGGTTTTCTTTAGGTGGAGCATGTCCATCAATTCTGGGTTGGACATGGCCTTGTATGTCAGGCAGAGATCACCTCTGAGTAGGCGGTATGCAACCGAGTACAGCTGGAGTTTCTTCAGTCGAGCTGCATAGGGCATCTGCTTGAGGCCAGTGATCCTCTTGGTGAGGTAATTCTGTGGTCTTTCCAGTTGTTGCAGGTGTCTTGCAAGGTACATCCCAAATGGGGCATTGTACTCTATGATGGGTCTGATGAGTGATGCATAGAGGGGCCCAATGACCTCTTTCTATCTGGATGCAAACCCTTTTATGATTAGGTGGACCACATAGGAGAATTTTCTAACCACTTTGGCAATGTGATTATCAAAGGAGAGGTTACTATCTACTTAGGTCCCCAGATCCCTTATTACATCTTCCGTATTTAGGGGGCTACCACTTATGTGGTGGTTTGTGGGTACTTTTTTTTTTCCAAAGGGGATGACAATGCACTTTTTGGCATTTAGCTTGAGGCCATGGCTTTGACACCAGGTATCTGTCTCAGTGAGACCCTTTTGAAGGATGTCTGTGTCAGCTGGAGAATCAATTATAGCCCCTAGTTTGCAGTCGCCTGCGAACTTGGCAGCCATAGTCCTCCGGTGCTTGCCTGTACCTCTGAGAAGTATGTGCTGAACAGGAGGGGTTCTAGGACTGAGCCCTGGGGAACGCCACTTGTAACCAGTTTAGAGTCAGACCTAGCTCCTGCAACGCTTACCATGTGGGTTCTGTCCGTGAGCCAGTTGGCAACCCATCTCGTGACATAGGGGTTTATGTTCAGGCTGGTGAGCTTGTCTATAATACCTGAGTGGGGAATGGTGTCGAAGGCCTTTGCAAGGTCTAGGTAGGCTGTGTGGGTCACCTTTCCCTCAACTATAGCCTTGGTAACTGTCTCAAAGAAGTCCACCAGGTTTAGGAGGCATGATCTGCCCTTAACAAAGCCAAACTAGGTAGAGGTTTCCAATGTCTCTGTTAATGAGATCTATGATGATGCGCTCCATAGCTTTGCAGACCAAGCTAGTCAGGCTTACACAGTGATAGTTCCCAGGGTCCGTTGTGGCTCCACCTTTATGGAGTGGAATAACCGTTGCTGTGCGTCACTCTGTGGGTACATAGCCTGTGAAGAGGCTGAGTTTAAACTGTGTGTTTAGGTGAGTGGTTAGTTCATCTTTGAGCTCGTGTAGGATGCAGCCTGGGACACCATCTGGTCCCATTGATGCTGTGTTTTTGGCTTTGGAGAGGGCTGTTTTAACCTGAGTGTCTGTGATTTCAGGGACACTACATTCTTCTGGTATAGTTATGGGCCCTTTTGGGGATTAGAGGGGGGTGAAGTTTGCACTGAACCTGTCTGCCAGGATGTTGGCTATATCAGTCGGTTCAGTGTATTTTGTGCCATTTTGCACTAACTCCGAGCAGATCTGAGAATTGCCACTTTTGAAAAGAATCTTTTATGTTTACATAGTTTACAACTGGATAATGTGTTTTAAATGAATGTATTAATGTGTGTAGGGTTCCTAAAGATGCAAGATATTTCAGATTTCCTAATGGAGTTATACCAGGTACTAAATTTCACAATGACCTGGCTCAGCTGTTCAATAAGCAAGGACTAGAGTTATTAGCATTGATCATCCAAAACAACAAGATCATTATTGAAAGTTTGTGTATAGATCTGAAACATTAATATGATATAATTAGAAACAATTTCTTATTTTCTACACATAGAATACAATATGAAAATGTATTTTATAGGGTTGATTCCCATGTTACCAAGGTGAAAGATGGGAAAAATAAAAGGGACAAATTCCAGTATGACTCAGGTAATACCTTCCCTTTATACTCAAAACAGGTCTTGAGTCGGCCTCCTTTTTTCCCAGTAGAAAATATGCATAATGACAGTAGTTCACAAGATCATGGTGAAACCAGTCTTTCATTACCCAGGGAAGAGGTGTTTTCTCAGGAGCAAAGGGATTATGACTTAGCAGACCCTTTAAAGTTTCCCCCTCTCCATCGATCGGAGACAGTTGCAGATCGGACACATCTACCACAGAACAGTGGAATTGGTTCCCCAGGGTCAGACCTCTGGGAGGTTCAGACATAGCCAACATACAAACATGAGAGGGAGAAACAAGAGTCAATGGAGACACAGGTAAGTGAACATGAGAGAAATTTATCAGATATTTATTTAGCAATGATAAAATAATTGCTAGATGTAACAACTTTTTTATTTATAATTATAGTAGTATGGACTTAACTAACAAATACTTCTCCTTTTCTGAAAAAGGTTTTTACCTTTGTTCCTACAGCTGCATATAACTTAACAGGCGCACTTACTGAGTTCAAGTTGTGTATTAGGAAGCTGAATTTCACCATATAATTTGAGGATGCTTCATCTGACAATTTTGAAGGGAGAAGAAAATTAAAAAAAAGAGTTTAGCAGTGCCTACGATGAATCCCACTGTGCAGTTCTTTCTAACATTTGTGAATGAGAGTTTTACAAACAGTATGCTCAGGGTAATACGAGAATGCAAAGTTACAATTTGAAAAAGGACAAGTATCGGTTATTGCAAAATTTAAAAAAGAACCACTCCATCAGAGTTATGAAACCAGACCAAGGAGTCATTATTTTTGACAACCTTAGTTATATTGGTGAAATATTAAAAATACTCTATGAAAGTGGCTGTTATATTATAGTATCCATCAATGAGGTTCACATAGCATATAGTAAAATAGATCAATACTTAGAAGATGGGTTTTTACAACTTAATTTTAACACTGATATTTATAATTTTTTGAAATATCCTAATCCTTCCATACCAGCTATCTTTGGAATACCAAAGATACACAAAAATACTACTAAGACACCATTCAGACCAATAGTTTCAGCAGGAGGATTGAAAACATATCCTTTTGGGGTAATAATTGAGCGAGGATGTTGAAACCTATCCAGGAACTGCAAACACTTATGATCAAAGAATCTTGGGATTTCTTAGGTAGACTAAAACTTAATATATGGGGCAAGGATGTCCATAGATGTTATTGATCTAGTCTCCTGCATCCCTTAGAATACCGGCTTACAGCTATTCCATGAGGCCGTAATAAATTTTGAATTGTTAACATCTAGAGATGTTAGATAGTTAATGGAGATCATGGAGCTAGTACTAGGAAATAACTATATTTGGTTTGAGGGGGAGATTTTCAAGCAAAGTAAGAGGGGGGCAATGGGGCTGCTTGTGCCTCCCTGTTTGCCATTCTGGTGATGCTTTCATGGGAAACCCAATTCGTATTCACATCCCCGTTTTTTCAATATATAAAACTACTTACAATTTTTGGATTACATTTTCATCCTATGGACAGGGGATATACTCTTAGTCCCAGATGTTATTGAATTTATTAATCAGACTATGTTTTTTGAAATTCACCTACCAAGTTGACCACACACAAATAAATTACCTCAACACTACTTTCACCAAGTGTTCTAATGGATTTTCTTCTAATATATTAAAAGAAAACCTGCAAAGTCTTGTCAAAGGACAGTTTGTAAGTTGTACCATATGATATTTGATAAGGGGGTATTTGATATAGAAAGGGCCAAACTTGAAAATATGTTTTTGGAGAGGGAATACCCCCATCAGATAGTACGGGTGATGAGATCTCGAAGGGATGGGGTGTAAAATACATCCATCTCTTAGAGGTCAGTCTAAATGAACCCAAGCAAGATTACATAAGCATTTTAAACAATGCTGGAGGGGGTAGAAGTTTTAGAAGAAACATCTGATCAACACCTTCACAAAGACAACAAACATGGTGATAAGCTGGTTAAAAGCCCATACACAAGGGATTTCACAATACAGTATAATGCAGGTTCCAACATTGTTTAGAATATATTGAAAAAACACTGGTGTATTCTGGCTAGTGATAGGTTAAAAAATACTGCAGGATGTAAACCAAATTTCATTTTTAAGAGAGCAAACAACATCAAGAACATAGTGGAGATTAACAAGGATATCATTTTGGGTGACAAGCCATATGGAGGTACTAAAAGATGTAGTGCATGCAGTCAGTGCAAAGTCATTTTAGAAATTAGTCCCATCATTGTAAACAATAGTTTAAAATCAGTCACCTATTTACAGAAAGGAAATTGTTTAAGTAAGGGTTTAGTTGATTTAGCATTGTGTTCTACATGTTCAGCATTTTATATAGGAAAAACAGAACAATATATAAAAAAAA
>NC_056730.1:834984151-834994151 GCF_019279795.1 Protopterus annectens | reverse complement strand
TACTTCTGCTGAGAGGAGCAGACAGACAATATATTATTATATATTATACAATGCCTCCTCTAAAACGTGCACGCTGATTGGCCAGCCCAACCAGCGTGCCTGTTGTAAATCCCTCAATATACTAACGGAAAAAGGTCCGGTCGCCCGGACTTTTTCCGTTAATAAACTATCTCGCTATGTTAAAAGAGTTTAACATAGCGACACAGGTTTAAAAAGCAACGCAGATCTCCGTTGCTTTTTAAAGCTGTCTCGCTATGTTAAACTCCTTTAACATAGCGACACAGTAAAGCAACGGAGATCTTGTGATCTCCGTTGCTTTAAACCTGTCTCGCTATGTTGAGTGAGTGTAACATGGGGACACAGCTTTAAAATAAGCAACGGAGATCTGCGTTGCTTATTTTAAAGCTGTCTCGCTATGTTAAACCCATTTAACATAGCGCGACAGTAAAAAGCAACGGAGATCTTGCATTCTCCGTTGCTTTTGCCCACAGCTCTGATGTACTGTGTAGGCATGTGCAGTACATCAGAACTGCCGCCGAACACCAGACAGCTGCGGAAGGGCAGCAAAGAGGCATTATACAATGCCATTATTTAAGAAAAGTAATTATTTCTTTTCTTAAATAATGTCATTGTATAATAGCAATAACCCACTTCTGGGTGTGGGTAATGCTGGATTTACCCACGGTTGTCTTTGCCAACCGTGGGTAAATCCAGCATTACCCACACCCAGGCGTGGGTTATTGCTATATTATATTATCACCCCACTAAGTTAGTGCATACTGCAATATCCAGGATGTTACTCCCTTCTTTCAAACCTCCTTTTAAAATCTGTAACATCTGGGACTAGACTACCAATCACTGAAGAGCTTGGGAACTGCTTTTCAAAAATCACTTTGGGATTGTTCCTTCTGTTTTACTTCTGGTGAGAGAAGGAGCAGAGACATTATATTATTTCTGAAGACTGCTGCTAGATTTTCACATTATTTTTTTGTATTTTCTGAATTTTAGCAGTATAAAGTGTGTTTGCTTTTCCTTGGCCTAGCCGCTGGTAGTGTGCTTTGTCTTTTAAGTAATCACTGCTGTTGCTTTGCTTTATTAGTGCACCTCACTGATACTTCTACTGAAAGTGGTTTTTCTATCACTGTTGCTGCTGTTAGACTGTTTGGCTTCTGTAAGGACTTCTAGCTTGTTTTTTTTTCAGTTGTTTGTTATAGCATTGCACTTGTGGGATTCTTTTTACTGTTCTTTTACATTAGCAGGACTGGGATTATTCATTTTGTAGCAGGAGATATTTGCCTAGTTTATATGAGTTAGGAAACACACAAAAAGGGTTCAGAGTGTAGCCACTGTATTGGCCAGAAGTCATTTTTCTGTTTTTTCAGTGCTGGTATAATTTTGGCAGGTTTGTGCAGGGCTGATCACAGGTCAGCAGTGGCTTGTACAGAAGTAAACACCTAGAAAGCACATCTTCCATACAGAACTGTCCAGAAAACCATACCTGTAAAGCAGTAAGAACAGAACAAAAACTCGCTTGCCAACAAGCTTAGAACAGATAGTTTATACACTGAGTGGCAATACCATTAAATTTATATTTTATAGCCTGGTCTGCTCCAATAATGCACCATTAAAAGCGTTCTGTAAACCCCAGTTTGCCACACCCTTGGGGTTCACCAATTAAAGGACTGGACAACATGGATATGCAGTTTCCTAACTTCTCTGCAGCCAGCTTGGTGGAGATGGGTATCTTGAGACAATTTAGCAATTGTCTCATGTTTACTGACACCACTTAACCCTTTAAGTAACAGATAAAGTAATGTGAGAGGTGTACATACACAATGTCACTGGAGGCTAAACTCTCACATACAAGCACACATCAGGTTGTCAAAACCATGAACACAACACCCACCACACAGCACATAACAAACACATATGCTGAGACACTTAAATGCAATCTTCCTAAAAAACAAAGACTGCCTATTGGCAAAGCATATCCTCAGTAAAACCAAAAAGCACTCAATATAAACAACACCTGACACCACACATACATCAGCACTAAGTGGATCCCTAAATACAAAGTCCATAAGGCAAGTAAACACACTTCCCAGGACCCTAGTCATAGGGGACCCCATTGTAAGACATACTAATCCCCCTCTAACCAGACTAAACAAAGACAAGATAATGGTTAGATGCCTGTCTGGAACCATGATCTGCCAAATTACTCATGCACTCAGTCATTAAACCACAGGAACCAGTATGGTTCCATCCTGGTCCATATAGTTTTAAAAGACCTGAGAGGAACCTGCATGGGCTCTATGAAGGGAGACATTTTAGAACTCTCAGACTATGTGTCTCAGGCTGGTATGAGCCAAACATTGAGCAGCATGTTACCTTCACTGAGGATGATGGCGCAAGATGAACAAAAATGATTGATTTTAACAATTGGCTGAGTTTCTGTTATCATTTTAAGGGGATCTAATATTTGTCATCATGGGAGGACTAGGACATTGTAACAGACCATGTTGCTTTGCCAGAGATTGTCTGCACCTGTCCTCTCCAGGCTTTTGAATACTGGCTAAAGCTTTATCCATCCCCATAGAGCCTTTTAGACAATGCCAAATTGATAAACCTACTGACATAGCAAAATGTTGAACCTCAGAATGTTACTCCTCAATGTCAGCAGCCTAAATAAAAAGTTACATTTCCTCCAAGCCCTCCTCATCCTCAAGAATGCAGATATCTGTGTAGTTACCGAGACATGATTTAAGACCACAGAAAGTACCCCAGCAGTACAAGGTTTTAGTGCCTCCCACACTTTTAGACCAGTATCCATACAAACAAGGGATAAAGGAGGAGGTGTTTCAATATATATTAGTAACAAGCATACCTCTAGGTTGGTTAAACATCCTTGGAAAAGGTAAAATGCTGCTCAGTGCTAGGCTAATACCACCCTGGGACATTCCTAGAGCTCCGTTATGTCTCTCTTCATATAGTCTATGGAAGTATGTCTCAGGTCATTTACACCCACATGGACTATGACTGAGTCATACTGGTACTTGTGGTGCAATGACCTGAGTGCATGCATAAGGTGGCAGATCCTAGCCCCTGATAAGCAACCGACCGTGGGTTCTTCCTTACTCAGCCTGGTGAGAGAGACATCAGTGTGTCTCACAATGGAGTCTCCAGTATCCAGAATGTTGGATTATGTGGTGATTTGCCTTATAGCATATCACTCATTTGTCTTCATTTTGTGGAATATCACACAATGATGCCTTTATCTTTATTGTTTGGCATTGCATTGTGGTGGTGCTTAACACCATCATATGCCTTTGTTGAATTTGATGAAATGAGCATCGATGGTTGTGCCTTTTGACCTTCTGTACCAACAACCAAGTGTCTCAATGTTTTGCAATTTGACATTTTCTTATGTCTATAAAACAACATAGACATAGGATGATGTGCTGAAGCCTCTCTGCATGCAGATCACCATAGATAAGATCTTGTACCATGTCCTAGCTAGCTACAGGTCACCTTCATGTCCCAGGTAGTTCAGTGCACATACTTAGACCTAGTGGAAATACAATCTAACAGAATATCCAACTCATGGGGGAACTTTAATTACCTCTCTGTAGACAAGGAATCTTACATGACTTCAAATCTGCAGGCACAGAGATTCCTGGACTTCATAAATGCAAACACCCTTTACCTGTTAGTGTATATGCACACTAGAGTCTCCAATATACTGGACATTGTACTGACAAATATGGGAGAATGCTGCACCCTCCCCAATGTCATGTCCTCCCTGGTAAGGTCTGACCATAAAACTGTCTCCTTCAAAATCAAAATCAATGGAGGACTGCAATGCTCATCCCCTTTCATAAGGGTGGACCATCAACAAATGGAAACTACAGAACCTTTAGTCTGACTATTCTTATTTGCAAAGCCATGGAAAAAATTATCATGGAAGTGATCAACAAAGACATTGGAGACCTCCAGACACTGGATCCATCCCAGTCTGGCTTCATCAAAGGAAGGTCATGCCTTCTAAACCTAGTAGGCATCTTTGAAAAAGTCACCAAGGCAATGGATGAGGGTAAAACGGTGCATATTGTCTACCTTCTTTTAGCTAAGGCATTTGTTACAATACCCCACTTGGGCATTGTTAACAAACTTATAGAATTAGACATAAACTCCTATATAAAAGGCTGGGTAGCCAACTGGCTCATGGATAGCACCCAGGAATTTAGGATCGGTGAGACAACCTACACAAAGCGACCGGTCACTAGTGGAGTCCCCCAGGGCTCTGTACTGGGCCCACTCCTCTTTGGCATCTACTTCTCGGAATTCAAAGCCAATGTCAAAGGCCTCTGGGTGACCACGTTTGCAGATGATTGCAAACTGGGATCAGTTATAGAATCCCTGTCAAGACGCAAACACCCTACAAGAAGGTCTAACACAGACAAATACATTGTGTCAAAGCCATGACTTAAAATTCAGTGCCAAGAAAAGCATTATTGTACCTTTTGAGAAGTCAGCAAACTGGGAAACTACATTGATAAAACTCCCCTAAGAGTTGGCTCACTCATCAGGGATCTGGGAAGTGATGTAGATAGTAACCTAGACTTCAACCAATATATGTTCAAACTAGTAAGAAAAAGCTTCTGTGTTGCTAAACTTATAAGTAAGAGCATGGCATCTAGGTCCAGAGAGGTCATCATACTACTGCATTTGGCCCTCATCAGCCCCATCATAGAGTATAATTCCCTATTTGGTATGTACCTGACCAGACACATGCAGCAACTGGAATGTCCACAAAGGTTCCTTACAAAAGGGACATTGTGTTTATGCCCTGTATTCTATGTGGATATCCCAAAGCCCTGTCTCTATACTCAGTCTCCTACAGACTACTGAGAGATTATCTATGCCTTGCTTATAATGCATCCTTGGATGCCACTCATGTGAATGTTTTGCACATCCACAAAAGAAACAGTATCAGAACTATGAGATCCAAAATCCTAAATTTTGCTTGCGACATAAACAGGACATGTTGCACAAAAAGGTAAGTTTCTCAGAGAATTCACATTCTTTGAATTGGCTCCCCAGTCCCCATCCATGTGAAACAAAGTCCCTCCCTAACCCTATTTAAGCATAACTTGGATCAGACCATTGGATGGGAAATCTGAAATTCCCCTGGTATGTGAATATGTCTCCTATGGACAGAGGCAGTCAGTAAATTATGTCATAGCCAAAAATCACCCCTATAAATGTCTAAAACATAAAACGTGTGGGTCATATTTGAGTTGCCCAGCTAGGCTTACAAATGCCTTAGTAATTGTTAGCTTAGTATACACCTATAGACCTATGAACCTATACATACATATATGTGTGTGTGTGTGTGTGTGTGTGTGTGTGTGTGTGTGTGTGTGTGTGTGTGTGTGTGTGTGTGTGTGTGTGTGTGTGTGTGTGTATTGTGTATGTGTGTACATATGTATGTATATGCATATGTGTATGATTATGTATTTGTGGGTCTATGTTGTTTTATAGATATAAGAAAATGTCAAATTGCAAAACATTGAGACACTTGGTTGTTGGTACAGAATGTCAAAAGGCACAACCATCGATGCTCATTTCATCAAATTCAACAAAGGCATATGATGGTGTTAAGCACCACCACAATGCAATGCCAAAAAATAAAGATAAAGGCATCATTGTGTGATATTCCACAAAATGAAGATAAATGAGTGATATGCTATAAGGCAAACCACCACATAATCCAACATTCTGGATATTGGAGACTCCATTGTGAGACACACTGATGTCTCTCTCACCAGGCTGAGTAAGGAGGAACCCACGGTTGGTTGCTTATCAGGGGCTAGGATCTGCCCCCTTATGCATGCACTCAAGTCATTGCACCACAAGTACCAGTATGACTCAATCATAGTCCATGTGGGTGTAAATGACCTGAGACATACTTCCCTAGACTATATGAAGAGAGACATAATGGAGCTCTAGGAATGTCCCAGGGTGGTATTAGCCTAGCACTGAGCAACATTTTACCTTTTCCAAGGATGATGGCAGAATATGAACAAAAGATGAATGACTTTAATAACTGGCTTTGTTTCTGGTGTCATTCTAAGTGGGTGCAATATTTGTCAGCATGGAAGGAGATGGTTAATAGACCATGCTGCTTTGTCAGGGATGATCTGCACCTCTCACGTTTGAATATTAGCTAAAATATTGTCTTCTCCCATAGTGCCTTTTTAGGCAATGCCAAACTGAAAGTACTTCTGACATAGAAAATCAAAACCAAGAAAATCTAAAGGTATTACTGCTCAATGCTAGGAGTCTAAACAAAAAACTCCACTCCCTAGAAGCTCTCTACACACTAAAGAATGCTAACATCCGTGCGGTCACTGGGACATGGTTTAAAGCAGCAGAGAGCACACCAACAAGGTTATAATGCCTTCCACACATTTAGACCAGCTGCTACACAGACACGGACTAAAGGTGGAGGTGTCTCAATTTACATAAAAAATAAATCTACCTCAAGGGTGGTCAAACAGGACAATGCTCAACTTACCATAGGCAAAATCCAATACCACTTCCTTACAAACTATCAGTCCCCCTTTATAACTCAGGAAACCCATACCATGTATTTAAACTTACTGGAAACATTCACCATCCAACCCAATACCATATTCATGGGTGACTTTAATTATCCCACTATTAACTGAGAATTATATACAACACCAAACATACAGGCACAGAGATTCCTGAAGTTTGTAAACACAAACTCCCTGGACCAGATTGTCAATACATCAACCAATGTGCAACAGTACTGGATCTGGTCCTCACTAATGTGAGAGAGTGTTGCACACCCGCTAGTGTAATGTCTTCTCTGGAAGTGTCAGACCACAAAATGGTCTTCTTTGAAATAAAATTAAAACCTGGTCCCCCAGCTAAACCTGGAATATTCAGAAGCTACTCTAAGGCTAACTTCCTGCTATTAAGTGATAAGCAGGCAAAATTTGAAGTCCCCATAAACCCCGAGAACACCACTGCCTATGCAGAACTGTTCACAGAAACCCTATACAAGCATGTTAATAGCAACATAGAGGCAGCTGCACCCTTCAGGAAGAAGTACAGAAACTCTAAAAACAAGCCACCCTGGTGGAATCACAAAATCAATAGGCTGTGTATCAGAAGGAAGAAAATCATGGCAAAAATTATGAGTTGCAGCACCCAGCAGGATAAAAGCACTCTCATCAAACTAAACAAACAACTCACAGGACAAATAAAATCTACCAAAGCCAAATTTGAGGTAAATTTGGCCTCTCAGACCAAGGACAGTCATAAGGCTTCTTTAACTGTGTCCACAACCTCAGAGGCAATACACAATTGTGTGCAGAGCTCATTGTAAATGGAGCCACCTATACTGAGCCAGAAGATATAGCAAATCTACTGACCAACAAATTTAGCTCCAACTTTACCCCTTTCTCCCCCTCAATCTTCCCTCAGGAAATACTATCAAATACAACTCCCCCATCACCACTAGGGAACAGGTCCTTAAAGCTCTAGCTAAGGCCAAGAATACTGCATCAATGAACCCAGACAATATCCCAGGATGCCTTCTAAATAGCATGAAATATGACCTATCAGGACCTCTGGAATTACTATTTAACTGTAGCCTCCAAACAGGCTTCATGCCTCATGAATGGAGAACTGAAACAGTTATCCCTCTGCACAAAGGTGGGCCATCTACAGACCCTGAAAACTACAGACCCATAAGTCTCATTAGTCTTATATGTAAAGCCATGGAAAGAATTACCATGAAAATGATCAATAATGATATAGTAAACGTCTAGACACTGGACCCAACCTAGTTTGGTTTCCTCAAGGACAGGTCATGCCTACTCAACCTGGTGGACTTCTTTGAGAAGGTCGCCAAAGCAATGGATGAGGGCAAAATGGTTCACATTTCCTACCTTGACCTGGCCAAGGCTTTTGACACAATACCCCTCTTCGGCATTGCTGACAAATTCAAGAGGTTAGATGTAAACTCGTATGTCACATGGTGGATAGCTAACTGGCTCACACAGAGGACCCATGAAGTTAAAATTTTGGAATGCACCTCTACAAAGAGGCCAGTCACAAGTGGAGTCCCTCAGAGATCAGTCTATGGACCACTCCTTTTTGGCATTTACTTCTCTGAAGTCAAGGCCAATGTCAGTGGCCCCTGCTGAGTAAATTTGTAGATGATTGCAAATTAGGAGCTGTCATTGAATCCCACATTGACATAAATGTTCTCCAGGAAGGTCTGACACAAACAAATGGTATCAGAGACATGGGCTAAAACTAAATTCCAAGAAATGCATTATAATATAGGGGTGGATGACTTCCTGAAGGATAGTATAATGCATTTCTTGGAGTACAATGCCCCCTTTGGTATATTCCTATCTAGGCATATGCAACAAATAGAATGTCCACATAGGTTTTTCACTAAAAGAACACAGGGCATAAGTAAAATGTCCTATGCAGATTGCCTCAAGGCCCTATCCTTGTATTCTGTCTCCTACAGGGTGCTAAGGGGAGATCTATGCCTGCCATACAGGGCATTGTCAGACCCCATTCTGATGGACCTCCTGCATATCATCAAAACAAACAGCAGCAGAATTACCTGTTCTAAATATGTAAACCTTGCCTGTGATATAAATAGGACCTGGTGGAGAGACAGGTATGTATCCCAGAGACTTCCCCATCTCTGGAACAAGCTCTCCATCTATGTGAAGCAGAGTTCCTCCTTAACCCAATTTAGTGTAACTATGACAATTGGATGGGAACAGGAAATTCCTCCCTGGCTTGGCACCTATGTCTCTAATGCACACAGGCAACTTGTAAATGGTTCATCTCCCAGGCCCCTGCTTGTAAATGTTTCATCTCCCAAGCCCCTGCTTACATTTATCAAGGGTACCAGAACTTGTCAGAGATTTGGGATGCATGGCTAGGCTTAAAAAGGCCAAGGCCTTGTGGTCACTAGTCACTAGCCAAGTAAACACCTATGAACCTATGAAAGGAAGTTATTTAACCTGAACTTTTCCTGGATATACACAATATTCAAACAAAAACTGTCAATACATGGAAAACATTCCTCATACAGCCGACACAATACTGTAAAACCACCTTGTGACTAAATATAACTAAAATTAAAACTCACTTTGGTGAATGTGCAACAATGGTAGATTGTGATACACAGGTACTCTATTAGTGCAATAGCAATGCCATTGCCTTTACAAACTCAGGAACAGTATATACAACTCTGTTATCTGACACATATACTGAACCTTTGAAGTCTGCTCATTCAGCTTTTACCCTTTTGGTGATGGTGGACAACCTAGCATCTTTAGATGCATTTCTTGCACACAGTTCTACTCCCTATCTAATACTGACATAACTGATGTTAAATCTGAAGATTTTACAAGCAGGCAGCATGATCACCTGTGACATGTTTCTCCAGTATTCTGCGTTCAGGTAAGAATAGTTGATTCAATTCCAGAACTTTCCAAAAGGACACCAAGAATAGTGGGGGAAATTGAGCAATGCTGGTAGACCTAGTTGTAAATTTTCTAGGCTTCCCTAAGATATACCAATCTTGAAAATATGTTATCAGATTCTGTCCTTCATATGGAAACATGTCCCTGATATGTTGAAAGACTTTCAGTTCCTTCTCTTCTAAAAATGCAAGTGCCATCAATCTGTTAACCTCGGAATGAAACCTTTGTGACCTCCCATACAGTATGGATAGCCCTAGATATGCACTTTCTTATACATGTTGTGGCTGAAATGGAAAAAGCAGCCTTTAGCTACAGAGACATTTATGTTAGCACATATACTTTTGATGGCAGCTATCTCAAAATCACAAAGTACTACTTGTCTTTACATGGCAGAGCTATGTCAGATAATAAATGAATAACTCCCTGCCACAAATAGTTTCAGGCAGTGGGAG